>NW_019942857.1:225099-232599 GCF_002910315.2 Salvelinus sp. IW2-2015 | reverse complement strand
ACAGTATGTCTCTAATATGGTCATAAATTTGGCAGGAGGTTAGGAAGTGCAGCTCAGTTTCCACCTCATTTTGTAGCAGTGTGCACATAGCCTGTCTTCTCTTGAGAGCCAGGTCTGTCTATGGTGGCCTCTCAATAGCAAGGCTATGCTCACTGAGTCTGTACATAGTCAAGGACTTTCTTAATTTTGGGCCAGTCACAGTGGTCAGGTATTCTACCACTGTTTACTCGCTGTTTTAAGGCCAGGTAGAATTGCAATTTGCTCTGTTTTTGGTTGATTCTTTCCTAAGTGATTTCTGATAGTTAGGTTAGGTCTAAATGTCCTGGGGCTCTGTGTGGTCTGTTTGTGTTTGTGAACAGAGCCCGAGAACTAGCTGGCCGATGAGACTCTTCTCTAGGTTCATCTCTCTGTAGGTGAGAACTCTGTGGTGGAAAGTGTGGGCATCACTTCCTTTTAAGTGTTTTTTCTCTGGATTTATAGTCTATAGTCTATAAATCCAGAGTCTTAATTCTGTTCTGCATACATTGTTTGGGGTTTTGCATTGTAGACAAAGTATATTTTTGCAGAATTCTGCATGCATTGTCTCAATTTGGTCTTTGTCCCATTTAGTGAATTCTCGGTTGGTGAGCGGACCCCAGACCTCACAACCATAAAGGGCAATGGGTTATATAACTCATTTAACTAATTATGGCCAGATCCTAATTGGGATGTCGAGTTTTATGTTCCTTTTGTTGGCATAGAAGGCCCTTCTTGCCTCTCAGATCGTTCACAGCTTTGTGGAAGTTACCTGTGGCGCTGATGTTTAGGCCGAGGTATGTATAGTTTTTTGTGTGCTCTAGTGCAACAATGTCTAGATATAATTTGTTTTTGTGGTCCTGGGAACTGGACCTTATTTGTACCACCATTATTTTTGTCTTTCTGAGATTCACTGTTAGGGTCCAGGTCTGACAGCATCTGTGCAGAAGAGCTGTGTCTTTCTTGCTAATTTTAAAGTAACTGCAAAATTGTTGTTTGTGTACATTGATTTTATAATGTCGTATGTTTTTCCCCCAACACCGCTTTCCATCAATTTGTATAGCAGACCCTCAAAATGAAATCATTTCAAATAAACAAAGCATGAGAAGACTTTTCTTTTCTTTTGTTTGTTTGTCAATAAGGGTGTGCAGGGTGTATACGTGGTCTGTCATACAGTATTTTGGTAAGAAGCCAATTTTACATTTGCTCAGGACATAGTTTTTACTGAGGAAATATTGGAGTCTGCTGTTTATTATACAGCAGAGGATTTTTCAGAGATGGCTGTTGACACAGATTCCATGATAATTATTGGGGTCAAATTTGTCTTCACTTTTGTGGATTGTGGTAACCAGATCTTGACTAAAATCTAAATGTACACCATCAACCCCATAGGCCTTTTTGTGTTCTGGTAGTCTTTAATAGCTGACTCTCAGTTTTGTAAATTATAATGTACAGTTGAAGTCGGAAGTTTACATACACTTAGGTTGTGTCACGCCCTGACCTTAGTATTCTTTGTTTTCTTTATTATTTTTGGTTAGGTCAGGGTGTGACAAGGGTGATATTTTTTTGTCCTGTCTAGGGGTTTTGTATGTTTATGGTGTTGTCACTAGTCTAGGTGTTTTGTATGTCTATGGTTGCCTAGATTGGTTCTCAATTAGAGGCAGCTGTCTATCGTTGTCTCTGATTGGGAACCATATTTAGGCAGCCATATTCCTTGAGTATTTTGTGGGTGATTGTCCTTGTTCAGTTGCCTGTGAGCACTACGTTGGCTGCACGTTTCGTTTTTGTTGTTTTTGTGAGTTTGTTAAGTTGAATAAATAGAAGACTGGATTCATATCACGCTGCGCCTTGGTCCACTCCTTTAAACGGCCGTGACAGGTTGGAGTCATTAAAACTCGTTTTTCAACCACTCCACAAATGTCTTGTTAACAAACTATAGTTTTGGCAAGTCGTTTAGGACATCTACTTTGTGCATGACACAAGTAATTTTTCCAACAATTGTTTACAGACAGATTATTTCACTTTTAATTCACTGTATCACAATTCCAGTAGGTCAGAAGTTTACATACACTAAGTTAACTGTGCCTTTAAGCAGATTGGAAAATTCCAGAAAATTATGTCATGGCTTTAGAAGCTTCTGATAGGCTAATTGACATCATTTGAGTCAAGTGAAGCTGTAACTGTGGATGTATTTCAAGGCACTACCTTCAAACTCAGTGCCTCTTTGCTTGACATCATGGAAATCAAAAGAAATCAGCCAAGATCTCAGAAAAAAATAGTAGACCTCCACAAGTCTGCTTCATCCCTGGGAGCAATTTCCAAACGCCTGAAGGTACCACATTCATCTGTACAAACAGTAGTACGCAAGTATAAACACCATGGGACCACGCAGCTGTCATACCGCTCAGGAAGGAGACGCGTTCTGTCTCCTAGAGATGAACGTACTTTTGGTGCGGAAGTGCAAATCAATCCAGAACAACAGCAAAGGACCTTGTGAAGATGCTGGAGGAAACAGGCACAAAAGTACAAAATCCACAGTAAACGAGTCCTATATCGACATAACCTGAAAGGCTGCTCAGCAAGAAGAAAGCCACTGCTCCAAAACCGCCACAAAAAAGCCAGACTACGGTTTGCAATTGCACATGGGGACAAAAGATCGTACTTTTTGGAGAAATTCCTCTGGTCTGATTAAACAAAAATAGAACTGTTTGGCCATAATGACCATTGTTATGTTTGAGGAAAAAGAGGGAAGCTTGCAAGCCGAAGAACACCATCCCAACCGTGAAGCACAGGTGTTGGCAGCATCAAGTTGTGGGGTTGCTTTGCTGCAGGTGCAGGGACTGGTGCACTTCACAAAATAGATGGCATGATGATGAGGAGGAAAATATGTGGATATATTGAAGCAGCATCTCAAGACATCAGTCAGGAAGTTAAAGCTTGGTCGCAAATGGGTCTTCCAAATGGACAATGACCCCAAGCATACTTCCAAAGTTGTGGCAAAATGGCTTGAGGACAACAAATTCAAGGTATTGAGTGGCCATCACAAAGCTCTGACCTCAATCCCATGGAAAATTGTGGGCAGAAATGAACAAGTGTGTGCGAGCAAGAAGGCCTATAAACCTGAATCAGTTACACCAGCTCTGTCAGGAGGAATGGGCCAAAATTCACCCAACTTATTGTGGGAAGCTTGTGGAAGGCTACCCGAAACGTTTGACCAAGTTAAACAATTTAAAGGCAATTCTACCAAATACTAATTGAGTGTATGTAAACTTCTGACCCACTGGGAATGTAATGAAAGAAAGAAAAGCTGAAATAAATCATCTCTCTACTATTATTCTGACATTTCACATTCTTAAAATAAAGTGTGATCCTAACTGACCTATGACAGGGAATTTTTACTAGGATTAAATGTCAGGATTGTGAAACTGAGTTTAAATGTATTTGGCTAAGTGTATGTAACCTTCCGACTTCAACTGTATATGTTTTGTTGTTGGTTCTTTGTATGGGTGAAAAGGTTGGATAGATATCTCTTCGTTTTGTTGGTTCTTTGTATGGGTGAAAAGGTTGGATATCTCTTCTGTTGTTGGTTCTTTGTATGGGTGAAAAGGTTGGATACTCTTCGTGTTGTTGGTTCTTGTATGGGTGAAAGTGGATATCTGTGTTGTTGGTTCTTGTATGGTGAAAAGGTTGGATATCTCTTCGTGTTGTTGGTTCTTTGTATGGGTGAAAAGGTTGGATATCTCTTCGTGTTGTTGGTTCTTTGTATGGGTGAAAAGGTTGGATATCTCTTCGTGTTGTTGGTGTGTTTAGTGTGTTCCAATTTTCCAGAAGTGGTTAGATTCTATGGATTCTTCAGTTACATTGAGCTGATTCTGACGTGCTGTTCCCTCTTTTTCCGTAGTCTATTTCTGTATTGTTTTAGTGATTCACCATAGTGAAGGAGTAACTCAGGTTTTCTGGGTCTCAATGTTTTGTTTTGGACAGGTTTCTCTATTTCTTTCTATGATTTTTACATTCTTCATCAAAGCATTTGTCATTGTTTGTTAGTTGTCTTAGGTGTAATGAAATATTAGCTGATAAGTCAAATATACTGTTGAGGCTTCTTACTGCTTAGTTTACCTTCACTATTGCAGGGAAACATTTTGTCCAAGAAGTTGTCTGGGAGGGATTTGTTGGGTAGTTTTCTACACTACCCTCCTACATCCAGAGCATTTCTTAAAAGCATGCAGTTTGTTAGTCTTCGATGCCTTGTGGTTGATTATGCTCTGTTCAAGTAGATTGATAAAGAAGTCTACAGTACTACTGCCAAGAGATGAGCTAACTACCGTAGGAGTCTCCTCGAAGACTAACATTGACTATGTACAGTTCCAGCGTTCGACAGAGCTGCAAGGAGTTGGACCCGTTTTTTTTGGTTTTTGTTGTGTGTTGTCTAGGGGGGCATATTTGGAGGGAATGCTGTCACTCATCACTCTCTCTCTGTCTCTCTGTCTATCTGTCTCTGTCTCTCTGTCTATCTGTCTCTCTGGTCTCTGTCTCTCTGTCTCTGTCTCTCTGTCTCTCTGTCTCTCTGTCTTCTGTCTCTCTGTCCTCTGTCTCTCTGTCTCTCTCTCTCTGTCTCTCTGTCTCTCTCTCTGTATGTCTCTCTGTCTATCTGTCTCTCTGTCTATCTGTCTCTCTCTGTCTCTCTGCTCTCTGTCTATCTGTCTCTTGTCTCTGTCTCTGTCTCTCTGTCTATCTGTCTCTGTCTCTCTGTCTATCTGTCTCTCTGTCTATCTGTCTCTGTCTCTGTCTCTCTGTCTCTCTGTCTCTGTCTCTCTGTCTATCTGTCTCTGTCTCTCTGTCTCGGTCACTCTGCCATACTCCTAACTGACAGCTGATTCAATTCATCTGTGATGGCAAGGTTAACAAATAAACAAAAGCAAACCAAATAATGCCACAGCAAGATTAACCTCCCAAAAATAGAAAGGTCAATCCACAGTCAGTCTTTCTGGTTGGTTGAACAATTACCCTTCGGAGGAAATTACCGCGCTTCAATAGTCACAGACTGTATACAGTGCATTCAGAAAGCATTCAGAAAGCACTCAGAAAGCATTCAGAAAGCATTCAGACCCCTTTACTTTTTCCACATTTTGTTATGTTACAGCCTTATTCTAAAATGGATTGAATACATAATTGTCATAAATCTACACACAATACCCCATAATGACATCACAATACCCCATGATGACATCACAATACCCCATAATGACAAAGCCAAAACCGGAAATATATATATATAAAAATGCATTCTTTACATAAGAATCCAGACCTTTTGCTACAAGACTCAAAATTGATCTCAGGTTCATCCTGATCCTTCATCCTGATCATCCATTGATCATCCTTGAAATGTTTCTACAACTTGATTGGCGTCCACCTGCGGTAAATTCAATTAATTGGACATGATTTGGTAAGGCACACACCTGTCTATATAAGGTCCCACAGTTGACAGTGCATGTCAGAGCAAAAACCAAGCCATGAGGTGGAAGGAATTGTCAGTAGAGCTCCGAGATAGGATTTTGTCTAGGCACAAAACATGTCTGCAGCATTGAAGGTCCCCAAGAACACAGTGGCCTCCATCATTATTAAATGGAAGAAGTTTGGAACCACCAAGACTCTTCCTAGAGCTGGCCGTCCGGCCATCTCTGCAGCACTCCATCAATCAAGCCACTCCTCAGGAAAAGGGACATGCCAGCCTGCTTAGAGTTGACCAAAAGGCACCTAAAGGACTCTCAAAACATGAGAAACAAGATTCTCTGGTCTGATGAAACCAAGATTGAACTCTTTGGCCTGAATGCCAAGCGTCACGTCTGGAGGAAACCTTGCACCACCCCAACTATAAAGCATGGTGGTGGCAACACCATGATGCAGGGATGTTTTTCAGTGGCAGGGACTGGGAGACTAGTCAGGATCAAGGGAAAGATGAACAGAGCAAAGTACAGAGAGATCCTTGATGAAAACCTGCTCCAGAGCACTCAGGACCTCAGACTGGGGCGAAGGTTCACCTTCCAACAGGATAACGACCCTAAGCACACAGCCAAGACAACGCAGGAGTGGCTTCGGGACCAGTCTCTGAATGTCCTGTATATACTGTTAGCATCTGTTGCAATACATACTGAAACCACCTTCACTAACTCTCTGTACTAAGGGAAACTGGATCTATACTGTGACAACCTGTGAAGCAGCAGTATGCTTCCACCTACTGATGTGGAATTAAGGTTTGTCTATAGAGAAATGGCAATGTTGTATAGTCATATGCTGTTAGAGAGCTGTTGTATTAAATACTTAGAAACCACGTCCACTAACTAGCTGTATTACTCTGAAAACTACAAACCTACATCTGAATCAGTCTGCATCTAACATACTGTTAGGAAACTGATGAATCACGTACTATACTGTGAGATCCTCGGAATCAGTCTGCATCTAACGTACTGTTAGGAAACTGATGAATCACGTACTATACTGTGAGATCCTCGGAATCAGTCTGCATCTAACATACTGTTAGGAAACTGATGAATCACGTACTATACTGTGAGCTCCTCTGAATCAGTCTGCATCTAACGTACTGTTAGGAAACTGATGAATCACAGACTTTCAAACTGCCTTGAACAACTGTCTGTTACGCTGTGAAACTGAACGTTTTCCTTCTTCCTAACTGTGAGAATCTCTGAGGCAGTAGGGATCTAATGACCAACTGAGTAGTGAAATTAAGACTTGACAGCTAATTCCAGCGATAGGAGACGTTAACTGATAACAGATTGGTAGTGTCAGGATCATAACAATCAAGTAATTAGTATTTATAGCTTTACTGCTACAGTCACCGGAGACACAGGCCCAAATGGCACCCTATTCCCTATATAGTGCACTACTTTTGACCAGGGCCCATACAGAGCTGATCAAAAGTAGAGCACTACATAGGGAATGCACTGTCATTTGGGCCTGTGTCTAATGTTTTAAATTGGATCGGGGAAGGAAGATCTATTGTGACATTTCAGAAAAACTCAGTTCTAAGACACACTGTCATCTGATTCCGCAGACCTACTCACAACACAACAAGCACACACATCTCCATTCCTTATTCCATTCAAGATGGTGTGTGTGAGTGTGTGTGTGTGTGTGTGTGTGTGTTGCTAGCCCAGAAGTAATGAATACCACCCTCTCTCCAACTGGTCAGGAACAGAATATATTTTCACCTCCAGTCTTCTCTATGTCAGGCCCTGAAAGAGGAGAATCAGCAGGGAGCTCCATCATCTCCCCTCAATACCAAACGCTGTGCTCCCTGCAGAAAACTGCCAAGTAGTGAACATGAGAGTTAACCTGAGAGAGACAGGCCCTGACATTAGAGAGAGAAGCAGAGAGCTGAGTTAACCTGAGAGAGACAGGCCCTGGCCCTGACATTAGAGAGAGAAGCAGAGAGCTGAGTTAACCTGAGAGAGACAGGCCCTGACA
>NW_019942857.1:220845-224144 GCF_002910315.2 Salvelinus sp. IW2-2015 | reverse complement strand
TTAAAGAGAAGCAGAGAGCTGAGTTAACCTGAGAGAGACAGCGCCTGACATTAGAGAGAGAAGCAGAGAGCTGAGTTAACCTGAGAGAGACAGGCCCTGGCATTAGAGAGAGAAGCAGAGAGCTGAGTTAACCTGAGAGAGACAGCCCTGGCCCTGACATTAGAGAGAGAAGCAGAGAGTGAGTTAACCTGAGAGAGACAGGCCCTGCCTACATTAGAGAGAGAAGCAGAGAGCTGAGTTAACCTGAGAGAGACAGGCCCTGACATTAGAGAGAGAAGCAGAGAGCTGAGTTAACTCAGAGAGACAGGCCCTGACATTAGAGAGAGAAGCAGAGCTGAGTTAACCTCGAGAGACAGGCCCTGGCCCTGACATTAGAGAGAGAAGCAGAGAGCTGAGTTAACCTCAGAGAGACAGGCCCTGACATTAGAGAGAGAAGCAGAGAGCTGAGTTAACCGCAGAGAGACAGGCCTGACACTTAGAGAGAGAAGCAGAGAGGTGAGTTAACCTCAGAGAGACAGGCCCTGACACTAGAGAGAGAAGCAGAGAGCTGAGTTAACCTCAGAGAGACAGGCCCTGACACTAGAGAGAGAAGCAGAGAGCTGAGTTAACCTGAGAGAGACAGGCCCTGACACTAGAGAGAAAGCAGAGAGTGAGTTAACCTCAGAGAGACAGCCCTGACACTAGAGAGAGAAGCAGAGAGGTGAGTTAACCTCAGAGAGACAGGCCCTGACACTAGAGAGAGAAGCAGAGAGCTGAGTTAACCTCAGAGAGACAGCCCTGACACTAGAGAGAGAAGCAGAGAGCGTGAGTTAACCTCAGAGAGACAGGCCTGACACTAGAGAGAAGCAGAGAGTGAGTTAACCTCAGAGAGACAGGCCCTGACACTAGAGAGAGAAGCAGAGAGGTGAGTAACCTCAGAGAGACAGGCCCTGACACTAGAGAGAAGCAGAGAGCGTGAGTTACCTCAGAGAGACAGGCCCTGACACTAGAGAGAGAAGCAGAGAGCTGAGTTAACCTCAGAGAGACAGGCCCTGACACTAGAGAGGAGCAGAGAGCTGAGTTAACCTCAGAGAGACAGGCCCTGACACGAGAGAGAAGCAGAGCTGAGTTAACCTCAGAGAGACAGGCCCTGACACTAGAGAGAAGCAGAGAGCTGAGTTACCTCAGAGAGACAGGCCCTGACACTAGAGAGAGAAAGCAGAGAGCTGAGTTAACCTGAGAGAGACAGGCCCTGACACTAGAGAGAAGCAGAGAGCTGAGTTAACCTCAGAGAGACAGGCCTGACACTAGAGAGAAGCAGAGAGCTGAGTTACCTCAGAGAGACAGGCCCTGACACTAGAGAGAAGCAAGAGCTGTTAACCTCGGAGAGACAGCCCTGACACTAGAGAGAAGCAAGAGCTGAGAGTCTTCAACTATAGAGCTGTAGTGGTGCATATGTACCAGTCTGAAATGCGAACCTCTTCCCTATATAACGTCCTAGGTTTAAAGTAGTGTACTGAATAGGGTGCCATTTTGAACACATCCCAGACCGAGACTCACAGACTCTAATGTCTAGACTCCACTGAGAGACGAGGGTAGAGTGAAAAAAGAGGAAAAAGCCATTCAATATTTGCCTTTCTGCCTCAGCGATCACATCTCCCATTATCAGTCTTATACATTGAAAACCAGGCTGCAGGCAGCGGAGGGGAGAAAATATAAATGATTATGTCTTAAAAGAGAAAGACTGCAGCTCTGTTTCCATCTGTCTTTCAGAGAGAGAGAGAGAGAGAGAGAGAGAGAGAGAGAGAGAGAGAGAGAGAGAGAGAAAATTCACAGAATTCTGTAAAAACACCAAATAATCCATGCAGAGCAGAATTAGGCCGATACCCGCTAACAATCAAAGTCCAGAAAAGAGCCGTTAAATTCTACAACCCCCTAAAAGGAAGCGATTCCCAAACCGTCCATAACAAACAGAGCCCCAGGACAGCAACACAATTAGACCCAACCAAATCACGAGAAAACAAAACGATAATTACTTGACACATTGGAAAGGATGAACAAAAAAACTGAGCAAACTAGAATACTATTTGGCCCTAAACAGAGAGTACACAGTGGCAGAATACCTGACCACTGTGATCAACCCTAAAATTAAGGAAAGCTTAGACTATGTACAGACTCAGTGAGCATAGCCTTGCTATTGAGAAAGGCCACCGTAGGAAGACCTGGCTCACAAGAGAAGACAGGCTTTGTCACACTGTCCACAAAATGAGGTGGAAACTGAGCTGCACTTCCTTACCTGCCAAATGTATGACCATATTCGAGACACATATTTCCCTCAGATTACACAGATCCACAAAGAATTCGAAAACAAATACAATTTTGATAAACTCCCATATCTATTGGGTGAAATACCAGTGTGCCATCACAGCAGCAAGATGTGTGACCTGCTGCCACAAGAAAAGGGCAACAAGTGAAGAACAAACACCATTGTATCTACAACCCATATTTATGTTTATTTATCTTCCCTTTTGTACTTTAACTATTTGCACATTACTAGACTGTATGTAGACATAATGACATTTGAAATGTCTTTATTATTTTGGAACGTCTGTGAGTGTACTGTTAATTTGTATTGTTTATTTCACTTTTGTTTATTATCTACTGTACTTCACTTGCTTTGGCAATGTTAACGTATGTTTCCCATGCCAATAAAGCCTTTACATTGAATTGAATTGAGAGACTATAAAGTTCTGTATTTATTTTCTTAGTCAACCTTGTGTTCTGTTTCTTTGTGTTCTGGAACGTAGCCCTGTTTCTTTGTGTTCTGGAACGTAGTCCTGTTTCTTTGTGTTCTGGAACGTAGTCCTGTTTCTTTGTGTTCTGGAACGTAGCCCTGTTTCTTTGTGTTCTGGAACGTAGCCCTGTTTCTTTGTGTTCTGGAACGTAGGCTAAAGTCAGGAGACACAACGAAACAGGCTACGTAAACATCAAGAAAGGCAGTCACAAAGAACAGGACTACGTTCCAGAACACAAGAAACAGCTACTTCAGAACACAAAGAAACAGGCTACGTTCCAGAACACAAAGAAACAGGCTACGTTCCAGAACACAAGAAACAAGACAGTTCCGAGAAACACAAAAACAGGGCAACGTCCAGAACACAAAAAACAGGGCTACGTTCCAGAACACAAAAGAAACAGGATACGTTCCAGAACACAAAGAGACAGGGCTACTTCCAGAACATACAAAGAAACAGGGGCTTACGTTTCCACGAACACAAAGAAACAGAAAACACAAGGGGACTAAGAAAAATAGAATACAG
>NW_019942857.1:216618-220820 GCF_002910315.2 Salvelinus sp. IW2-2015 | reverse complement strand
GAAGCCATCCAGAATAGACTGGAATCTACCTAGTGCATCACAGGCCAAGCTGGTGTCTACCTCTTGGTTGGAGATCAGAGGCGGTTGGAGCTGAGGAGAGGTTAAAGGTAAAAGCTAATCATGTAACCAGTGAATATTACACAGCAATCTATGAAGCTGAGCTTGGAACCTCGACCCCCTGCGCCCGTTACTCTAAACCAGCACCTTAAGGAACGCTGCCCTATATTATAGATTAATTAACCAATGTTACTTTAATATTGTTTACATATTTACATCCCAACATGACATTGCGTGGCGAGAGGGGTGACCTGGGGGACTTTTGAGGGTGCGGAACACATTATTTATTTATTATTTTAAAACCTTTCGTAATGCATACTCAGGGAGAACCAAGGTGTAGATTCACCGCAGAGCAAGGCAGATGTTTATTAAGCCTTCACAGAAGGCAGGAATCGTGGTCACGGCCAGCCAATGGTCAAAACAGCAGGCAATGATCAAAAACAGCAGGCGATGGTTCCAAAACACAGGAAGGCGATGCGTCAAACACAGGCAGGCGATGGTCAAACACAGGCAAGCAAGGTCAAACACAGGCAGGCAATGGTCAACACACCAGCAGGCAATGGTCAAACACACCAGGCCAAGGGTCAAACCACCAGGGCAGCAATGGTCCAAACACAGGCAGGCATCAAAAACCAAACAAATACTCACAACCATACCAAACAGAAAGAACTGAACTAAATAGGGAGCTGATGAGACCCAGGTGAGAAAACGAACACAGGTGAAATCAATTGAAACAAAAATGAAAGACAAGGGCTACGGTCAGAACTAAACATAGGAGCTGATGAACCAGGTGAGAAACGAAACAGCGTGAAATCACATGAACCAAAACATGAAAGACAGGGCTACGTTTGCCAACACAAAGAAACAGGCTACGTTCCAGAACACAAAGAAACCAGGGCTACTTTCCCAGGAACACAAGAAAACAGGGCTACGGCAGAACACAAAGAAACCAGGGCTACGGTTGCAGCAGAACACAAAGAAAACAGCGGCTACGTTCCAGAACACAAAGAAACAGTGGCTACGTTCCAGAACACAAAAGAAGAAAACCAGGGCTACGTGCAGAAACACAAAGAAACAGGGGCCGTACGTTGCCAGTAACACCAAAGAAACAGGCACGTTCCAGACACAAAGAAGAAGAAACAGTCTACGGGCACAGAACCACAAAGAAACAGGCTACGTGCAGAACCACCAAAGAAACAGGGCTACGTTCCAGGACACAAGAGAAACAGGGCTACGTTTCCAGACCACAAAAAAACAGGGCTACGTTCCAGAACAACAAAGAAACAGGGCTACGTCCAGAACACAAAGAAACAGGCTACGTTTCCAGAACAACCAAAGAAAACAGGGGTACGTTCCAGAAACACAAAAGAAGAAACAGGCTACCGTTCCCAGGAACACAAAGAAACAGGGCTACGTGCCAGAACACAAAGAAACAGGGCTACCTTCCAGAAACAACAAAAAACAGGGCTAACGTTCGAGGGACACAAAGAACAGGCTACGTTCCAGAACACAAAGAAACAGGGCTACGTTCAGAACACAAAGAAACAGGGCTATCGTTCCAGAACACAAAAGAAACAGGCGCTACGCTTCCAGACACAAGAAACAGGGGCTACAGTTCCAGAACACAAAGAAACAGGGCTACGTTCCAGAACAACAAAAGAAACAGGGACTACGTTCCAGAACACAAGAAACAGGATACGCTCCAGAACACAAAGAAACAGGGCTACGTCCAGAACACAAAAGAAACAGGGCTACGTTCCAGAACAACAAGAAACAAGGCACAGTTTCCCGAAGAAACCACAAGAAAACCAGGGCTACGTCCAACCAGGAACAGGGCAGCCAGACACAAGAAACAGGGCTACGTTCAGAACACAAAAGAACACGGCTAAACGTTCCAGAACACCAAAGGAGAACAGGGCTACGTGTCCAGAACAACAAAGAAACAGCGGCTACGTTCCAGGAACACAAAACAGAAAACAGGAGCTACGTTCCAGAACACAAAGGAAACAGGCTACGTTCCAGAACACAAAGAAAAGGGCTACGTTCAGAACACAAAGAACAGGGCCTACGTTCCAGGAACACCCAAGAAAACAGGGGCGATGTCCAGGAACACAAAAAACAGGCTACGTTCAGAACACCAAAAAAACAGTGAACGTAGCCCTGTTTCTTTGTGTTCTGGAATGTAGCCCTGTTTCTTTGTGTTCTGGAACGTAGCCCTGTTTCTTTGTGTTCTGGAACGTAGTCCTGTTTCTTTGTGTTCTGGAACGTAGCCCTGTCTTTCATTTGTGTTCATTGATTTCACCTGTTAGTTAGTCAACTGGTCTCATCAGCTCCTTATTTAGTTCAGTTCATTCTGTTTGTGCCTTTGTGAGGTATTGCTCGTTTTGACTCTACTAAGCCTTTTCCTAGCTCGTTTGTGAGAACCAGTTATAGCCTTCAGTCCTAGTTTTGATTCACCTGCCTGTTTGCCTACCTGTGTATGACCATTGCCTGCCTGTGACCCCGATTCCTGCCTTCTGCGAAGGTGAAATTAACACCTGCTGTGTTCTGTGCGTGAATCTACACCTTTTTCTCCCTGAGTATTCATTACACAGAGAGAGAGAGAGACAAGGATAGAAAGAGAGAGAGTACAGCTGAGCAGAGAAAGGGGAATATTTACTAAGGCCTAATTCTAATGAAAATTCATCCCATGTGGAAGGATATCCTGTCATATCTAACTCTGTGTGTTTATACAGTGTACGTACACTACATGACCAAAAGTATGTGGACACCTGCTCGTCGAACATCTCCTTCCAAAATCATGGACATTAATATGGAGTTGGTCCCCCCTTCGACTCTATAACAGCCTCCACTCTTCTGGGAAGGCTTTCCACTAGATATTGGAACATTGCTGCTGGGACTTGCTTCCATTCAGCCACAAGAACATTGGTGGGGTTGGGCGATTAGGCATTCCAATCCATGCCAAAGGTGTGTGATTGGGTTGAGGTCAGGGCTCTGTCAGGCCAGTCAAGTTCTTCCACACTGATCTCGACAAACCATTTCTGTATGGACGTCGCTTTGTGCACGGGGGCATTGTTATGCTGAAACAGGAAAAGGCCTTCCCCAAACTGTTGTCACAAAGTTGGAAGCACAGAATTGTCTAGAAATGTCATTGTATGCTGTAGCATTAAGAATTTCCTTCACTGTAACTAAGGGGCCTAGCCCAAACCATGAAAAACAGCCCCAGACCAGTATTCCTCCGCCAACTATCTTTACAGATGGCACTATGCATTTGGGCAGGTAGTGTTCTCCTGGCATCCGCCAATTCCAGATTCGTCCGTCGGACTGCCAGATGGCGAAACGTGATTCATCACTCCAGAGAAAGCGTTTCCACTGCTACAGAGTCCAATGGCGGCAAGCTTTACACCACTCCAGCCAACGCTTGGCATTGCACATAGTGATCTTAGACTTAGGCTGATCGACCATGGAAACTGATAAGGGAATTATATGCTTAATGGTAATGACTAAAAATATTCCACCCTGAAACCATATAATTGTATGAAATTTATTAGAATCATAAAACTATAATCTGATGATGTCTGTAGTTTTAGTCAGAATTAGAAAAGGACCGTGTGTTCCTTTTTAGTATGTAAGCAGGGTGCAAGTATGAAACAAATGATAAGAGGATATGTCGACAGACAAGTTGGACTACTGTGTTCCTTACAGGACATTCTGTCTCCACCCGGGGAGGGGGGAAACTGTTAGGCTTGCAGAACATTATGAAACATGTTGCAGATTAAACAATGTGTCTGTATAGTGGAATAACAGTGACTGTCTGAGCAAGGCGTAGCTTAAGATTTGAACTTGTTTGAGTGTGTTATAAAGACTGGGTTTGCATTCTTGACTTTAGAACTTTCTCGTGAATAAACTGTACTAATCTTTTACATAAGCTGAGTCTTTGCATAATTATTATTATACCCATGGTCCTACAAACCTTGGGGATTGGTCAAAGCTATTGATTGATAGGTATTATCATTGGGATTGAAAATTCTCGTGACAGAAACCCATGTCAAGAAGCTCCAGAGGATCAGTTCTTGTGCTGACGTTACTTCCAGGATCTTGTGTTGACGTTACTTCCAGGATCTTGTGTTGACGTTACTTCCAGG
>NW_019942857.1:207195-214620 GCF_002910315.2 Salvelinus sp. IW2-2015 | reverse complement strand
CTTCCACAACAAAATTGACACATTATGCCCCATATCCTGCCAGTCCTACACATGACACATTACCCCATATCCTGCCATTCTCCACATGACACATTACCCCATATCCTGCCAGTTTACTCCACATGAAACATTAGCCCATATCCTGCCACTCTTTCCCATTGACACATTAGCCCCATATCCTGCCAGTTACTCCACATGACACATTAGTCCCCATATCCTGCCAGTACTCCACATGACACATTAGCCCCATACCTGTCAGTTCCTCCACGTGACACATTAGCCCCAGTTATCCTGCCAGTTACTCCACGTGACACATTAGCCCCATATCCTGCCAGTTACTCCACATGACACATTAGCCCCATATCCTGCCAGTTTCCACGACCATATCCCTATATCCTGCCAGTTCCTCCACATGACACATTAGCCCCATATCCTGCCAGTTCCTCCACATGACACATTAGCCCCATATCCTGCCAGTTACTCCACATGACACATTAGCCCCATATCCTGTCAGTTCCTCCACGTGACACATTAGCCCCATATCCTGCCAGTTACTCAACGTGACACATTAGCCCCATATCCTGCCAGTTACTCCACATGACACATTAGCCCATATCCTTGCCAGTTCCTCCACATGACACATAGCCCCTATTCCTGCCAGTTACTCCACATGACACATTAGCCCCATATCCTGCCAGTTACTCCACATGACACATTAGCCCCATATCCTGCCAGTTCCTCCACATGACACATTAGCCCCATATTCCTGCCAGTTCCTCCACATGACACATTAGCCCCATATCCTGCCAGTTACTCCACATGACACATTTAGCCCCATATCCTCCCAGTTACTCCACGTGACACATTGAGCCCCATATCGCTGCAGTTACTCCACGTGACACATTAGCCCCATATGCTGCCAGTACTCCATGACAATTGCCCATATCCTGCCAGTTATCCACGTGACACATTAGCTCCATATCCTGCCAGTTCCACGTGACACATTAGCCCCATATCCTGCCAGTTCCTCCACGTTGACACATTAGCCCCATATTCCTGCCAGTTACTCCACGTGGACACATTAGCCCCATATCCTGCCAGTTACTCCACATGCACACATTAGCCCCCATATCCTGCCAGTTCCTCCACATGACACATTAGCCCCATATCCTGCCAGTTACTCCACATGACACATTAGCCCCATATTCCTGCCAGTTACTCCACATGACACAATAGCCCCATTATCCTGCCAGTTCCTCCACATGACACATTAGCCCCATATCCTGCCAGTTCCTCCAACATGACAAAAGGGGGAAAAGGACAGTTGTTTTGGCTCGTGGGATGGGAGCAGCAAACCCCATTTATCACAATCTGATATTCAAAGACCGATGTCTTCTCGTCTGTTTTGTGTTGTCATGCTGCATCTCCTCAGTCTGACACAGCAAATTTATTTGTGCTTTTGCGCCTCCGTCAAATGAAAGCAAAGCAATCCACAGTGTTGTGAAAATGTTCACAATGCGATGACTCGGAGAAAAGCTTAAAAACAAACCCAGACTTTCTCTCTGACCTTTGATCTCAAAGCGTCTCAGTGCGACCCTGTATTTTCCATGCCCTTCTTCTAGGAGCTAGGAGCTCAGATGACCATTTACACCGGAGAGGAATCAATGGAACACACTGGTTCTAGTGTTCTGGTGTTATGGAACACACTGTTCTAGTCGAATCACGCTTCTGGAGTGTTATGGAACACACTGTTCTAGTGTTCTGGAGTGTTTATGGAACACACTGTCTAGTGTTCTGGAGGCTTTATGGAACACACTGTTTCTAGCTTGTTCTGGAGTGTTATGCGAACACACTGTTCTAGTGTTCTGGAGTGTTTATGGAACACACTGTTCTAGTGTTCTGGAGTGTTATGGAACACACTTTCTAGTGTTCTGGAGTGATGGAACACACTGTTCTAGTGTTCTGGAGTGTTATGGACACACTGTTCTAGGTGTTCTGGATTGTTATGGAAACACTGTTCTAGTGTTCTGGAGTGTTATGGAACACACTGTTCTAGTGTTCTGGAGTGTTATGGGAACACACTGTCTATGTTCTGGAGTGTTATGAAACACTGTCTAGTGTTCTGGAGTTTTGAGCTAACAACTACCTCCATGGCGAAGCCATAACTCCCAGACAACCTTGTGCTCCAGGTGTCAGAGGTCCGTATTTATGGTCAGGAGGGTCAAGCTGAGCTGCTGATTGGTCTGTGTTGTACCACAGAGAAGAGAAGAGGCTCTTGTAGAATCCTCGTTGAATAGAGACGGAAAGGGAACGAACTACAAACATTAGAACCAGTGTGTTCCATCCTGGAACCTTCCGTCTCTGATGAGGATTCTATTATCATCCTGGATGGGCTGCGCAGCCAGCCATACGGAGAAAGGCCAGGCTAACAACAGTTGCGCTTAGCGTAAACAGCTGTTCTCTCCCTGCGAGCCAGCGCACGCTTCCCATCCCAGACTAAGAAGCTTCACCGTGGAGCTGCAGTCCCGGGATGCGCCGGAAAAGAGACAGACGTATGGAGAAGGAGAAGAGATGCAGACAGACGGCCTGAGAGGAGAAGAAGGCCCAAGAGAGAGAGACTCAGACAACAGATCAATATTAGAGATGTCCAATTAGAACATGGACTCATGGTGCAAGGGTCCTAAAGTAACAGGCTTGGGGGGCCTATAGAATAACAAGCCTAGACCAGCTGTACATGTTAAAACTGTATACGGGGGGCCTTAGAATAAACAAGCTAGACCAGTGTACATGTTACAACATGTATATGGGGGGCCTTAGAATAACAGGCTAGACCAGTGTACATGTTACAACATGTATATGGGGGGCCTTAGAATAACAGGCTAGACCAGTGTACATGTTACACATGTATATGGGGGGCCTTAGAATAACAGGCTAGACCAGTGTACATGTTACAACATGTATATGGGGGGAGGCCTTAGAATAACAAGCGTAGACAGTTACATGTACAACATGTATATGGGGGGAGGCCTTAGAATAACAAGCTAGACCAGTGTACATGTTAAACATGTCATATGGGGGGGGGGGGGGGGTTAGAATAACAAGCTGAACCAGTGTACTGTTACAACATGTATTGATGGGGGGGGGCGGGGCTTAGAATAACAGGTGGGAGGCCCCTTAGAATAACAGCCTGGGGGGGGCCCTTATAATAACAGGCTGGAGGGGGCCGTTAGAATAACAAGCTAGACCAGTGTACATGTTACAACATGTATATGGGGGGGGCTTAGAATAACAGGTGGGGAGGGCCCCTTAGAATAAACAGCCTGGGGGGGCCCTTATTAATAACAGGCTGGAGGGGGGCCTTAGAATAACAGACTGGGGGGGGGGGCTTAGAATAACAGGCTGGACCAGTATACATGTTACTATATCTATGGAGGGGGGGGGGGGGGGACCCCCCAGCATACATGTTTACTATATGTATAGAGGGGGAGGGGGGCAAGTATACATGTTATGTATGTATGGGGGGGGGGGGGCAGCATACTGTTACTATATTGTATAAGGGGGGGATCCATAACATGTATACTGGGGGACCAGTAGTGCATGTTACTATTTGGGAATTCTATTTAATGGAATGATCAGTCTCCAAGACAGGCTTCTAGGCCTGTAGTTCCAGCTCTAAGAAAAAAAACCTCCTTGCGTGGTCTCCTGTACTATGAGAAAAGTAGGAGCTAACCTCCGTTGCGTGGTCTCCTGTACTATGAGAAGCTAGGAGCTACCTCCTTGCGTGGTCTCCTGTACTATGAGAAGCTAGGAGCTACCTCCGTGCGTGGTCTCCTGTACTATGAGAAGCTAGGAGCTACCTCCGTGCGTGGTCTCCTGTACTATGAGAAGCTAGGAGCTACCTCCGTGCGTGGTCTCCTGTACTATGAGAAGCTAGGAGCTACCTCCCGTGCTGGTCTCCTGTACTATGAGAAGCTAGGAGCTACCTCCGTGCGTTGGTCTCCTGTACTATGAGAAGCTAGGAGCTACTCCGTGCGTGTCTCCTTACTATGAGAAGCTAGGAGCTACCTCCGTGCGTGGTCTCCTGTACTATGAGAAGCTAGGAGCTACCTCCGTGCGTGGTCTCCTGTACTATGAGAAGCTAGGAGCTACCTCCGTGCGTGGTCTCGTACTATGAGAAGCTAGGAGCTACCTCCGTGCGTGGTTTCCTGTACTATGAGAAGCTAGGAGCTACACTCCGTGCGGTGGTCTCCTGTACTATGAGAAGCTAGGAGCTACCTCCTGCGTGGTCTCCTGACTATGAGAAGCTAGGAGCTACCTCCGTGCGTGGTCTCCTGTACTAAGAAGCTAGGAGCTACCTCCGTGCGTGGTCTCCTGTACTATGAGAAGCTAGGAGCTACCTCCGTGCGTGGTCTCCTGTACTATGAGAAGCTAGGAGCTACCTCGCCGTGCGTGGTCTCCTGTACTATGAGAACTAGGAGCACCTCCGTGCGTGGTCTCCTGTACTATGAGAAGCTAGAGCTACCTCCGTGCGTGGTCTCCTGTACTATGAGAAGCTAGGAGCTACCTCCGTGCGTGGTCTCCTGTACTATGAGAAGCTAGGAGCTACCTCCGTGCGTGGTCTCCTGTACTATGAGAAGCTAGAGCGTACCTCCGTGCGCTGGTCTCCTGTACTATGAGAAGCTAAGGCAGCTACCTCCGTGCGTGGTCCCTGTACTATGAAAGAAGCTAGGAATGCTACCTGCCGTATGCTGTCGTCATACAAGTTATACTGATGATGTAATACTAGGAGCTACCTCCTACGTATGCGTGTCTCACAAACTGTATTACTCATGAAGAACTGTAGGGAGCTAACCTCTCGTACGTGCGTGCCAAGTAATCGCTAGTAATATGAAGAATCTAGGAGCATTCTCCCGTGTCGCGTTGCCTGTACTATGGATTAGTAGACTCCCAATATTCGACAACGACCTTAGACCTAATTAATACTTCAAGAGCTTAATCATCCGCAATTCAGGTGCAATACCCGTCGTATCCCTCGTACTATAGCACAACTAGAGTACCCGTTACGGGCCAGTAACCTATGGAAAGAGCTACCTCCTGGTGAGCTTACTAGAGTAGGATGCTCTTAGCTCGCTCCGACTGGAAGCTAGCTTACTCGTCGTAATCTCTCTACATGGAACGTGTAGTAGCTACTCCGCTGCTGTGGTCTCCTGTACGCTGGAACTCGGAGTACCATCGTGTGGCTTACTTGGAAGTGGTAATACCTGTCCGTGCGAGTGTACTGTAGCTACTACTAGAGCTGGGTACTCCGTGGTGTCTCGTACTATAGAGAACTATAGGAGCACTCGTGCTGGATTCCTGCGGAAAGCTTAGAAGTTAGCTACCTCCATGTGCGTGGTCTCGCATGTATTATAGTTGAGAAGCATAGAGCTAAACCATCCGGTAGCGGTTTGGTCTCCTTTATGAGAAGCGGTTAGACAACTACCGTCGTGGCTTCTCATAAATAGTAGAACAACCCGCGGTGTCTGTATATGAAAGCTAGGAGCTAACCTCCTGTGCGGTGGATCTCCGCTGGTACTCATGAGAAGCTAGGACGCTGACCTCCTCCAGTGCGTGGTCTCCTGTACTACTGAGAAGCAGGAGCTACCTCCTTGCGCAACATGTCCTGTCTGCGTGATTCACAGTGCAGAAAGCTAGGCAGTAACCCTCCGTGCCGTGTCTCCGTACTTATGAGAAGGCTAGGAGCTACCTCCGTGCCGCAGTAGGTCTCCAATGTACATGAAACTAGGACACCAGCCTCATTATAGAATGGCCCCCGTGCGTGGTCGTCCTGTTACCTATGAGAAGCTAGGAGCTACCTCCGTGCGTGGTCTCCCTTAACTATGAGAAGCTAGGCAGCTACCTCCATGCGTGGTCTCCTTGTTACTATGAGAAAGCTAGCGAGCTACCTCCGTGCGTTGGTTCTTCCTGTACTATGAGAAGCTAGGAGCTACCTCCGTGCCGTGGTCTCCTGTACTTGAAGTAGGGACCTCGGTTCCTTACTTGAAAGTAGGAGCTACCTTCCAGTGCGTATGGTCTCTTTACCGTATGAGAAGCTAGGAGCTACCTCCGTGCGTGGTTCTCCTGTACTATAGAGAAGCTAGGAGCTACCTCCGTGCGTCGCGTCTCCTGTACTATGAGGAAAGCTAGGAGCTACCTCTCCGTGCGTGTCTCCTGTACTATGAAAGCTAGGAGCTACCTCCGTGCGTGGTCTCCTGTACTATGAGAAGCTAGGAGCTACCTCCGTGCGTGGTCTCCTGTACTATGAGAAGCTAGGAGCTATGAGCTATGAGATGTTTTATTTATTTATATTTATTAGGATCCCCAGTAGCCGTTGCCAAGGCAGCAGCTACTCTTCCTGGGGTCCAAATATGATTAAAACAATTATATTAGAACAAACCGTAACAACAGCTTACATCATACATCACACAATACATTATTCCATTATTACTCTAATATTACATTTTTACAATATAACATGTACAATACTACACTACTACAATACTACAATATTACAATGTGTATGTGTGTGTAGAGTGTGTGTGTAGAGTGCGTGTGTTGGAGTGTGTGTGTGCGTGTGTATGTGTTTGTGTGTGTGTGTTCACGGTCTGTGTAGTGCCGTGAGGTGTAGTTTTATCTGTTTTTTCAAATCTTATTTTACTGCTTGAGTTACTTGATGTCAATGAGAGTTCCATGGTCGTTGCTATATGTAGAAGTGTGCGTTTCCCAGAGTCTGTTATGGACACGGGGAATATGAAGAAACCCCTGGTCAGGTGGCATATCTTGTGGGGTAGGTACACTCTTAGAAAAAAGGGTGCTATCTAGAACCTAAAAGGGTTATTCAGCTGTCCCCATAGGAGAACCCTTTAAAGAATCCTTTTTTTGGTTCCAGGTGGAACCTTTTGGTTCCAGGTAGAACCCTTTTGAGTTCCATGTAGAACCCTTTCCACAGAGGGTTCTACTTGGAACCCAAAATAATTACACATGGAACCAAAAAGGGTTTTCCTATGGGGACAGCTGAAGAGCCCTTTTTTTCTAAGAGTGTAGGGGTGTCTGAGCTGTGTGTTCGCTGTTTAAAGAGACAGCTCTGTGCTTTCAACATGTCAATACCTCTCACAAAGACAAGTAGTGATGCAGTCCTTCTCTCCTCCACGTTGAGCCAGGAGAGATTGACACGCATGTTATATAAGAGATAACCTCTGTATCTGAGACGTACTGTATGTCTGAGGATGCATTTCATTACGTTCTACAGTGTGTGTGTGTGTGTGTGTGTGTGTGTGTGTGTGTGTGTGTCTTGGTGTGTGTGTGTGTGTGTGTGTGAGTGAGACTGTCTGGAGTCTCCCCTAGTGAGGTTCAATAAGGATAAGAGTTTATTCATTATTTTCCCTT
>NW_019942857.1:200688-207170 GCF_002910315.2 Salvelinus sp. IW2-2015 | reverse complement strand
TAATTAACCACAAGCAGATGGGAAATGCCTTTCAATTAGGAACAGCACAAGGCAATTAATTAGGGTCAAACATTATATCACACCTGGTCTTATCCTTGCCGAAAGGAATTTTACAACATTTCTTGAAAGGACCCAA
Organism: Salvelinus sp. IW2-2015; assembly: GCF_002910315.2. NCBI lineage: Eukaryota > Metazoa > Chordata > Actinopteri > Salmoniformes > Salmonidae > Salvelinus > Salvelinus sp. IW2-2015. The sequence goes on along the minus strand of NW_019942857.1, from coordinate 207,034 downwards.
ACAACCTACCGGACTGTTTTCTGTTAGTACCTATCCAGGAAAGTCAGATCGGACTGTATAGAAGGATCGTTTAGTCCAATGGAGCTGTTCCTGTAAATTACACCATCTAGAAGTTTGAACTACAGAAAATAGGGAGGTGTTATCCATCTATTGGTTAAGAGACTCTGGATACGTTGTATCAGATTTATCCATTACCAGATGGTTCAAAAGATCCAAAAGACTACTGGGTCAGCATGAGTGCAGGAGATGGTGGAAGTCAGGAAACGTATTTACAAACATCTGGCTTGATACAGCCCGAGAATTATGCCATTTACTTGGCCCTTGCAGTGTGATGAAGTCAAGCCAGATAGAGTAGTTATCTCTGAGTCATGTGCCATGCTAAAGAGATCTCCAGCCTTACTATCACGTAGCAGACCAAACCTGCTTATATGAGGTGCTACAAAACCCATGCCAGATTGACAGATGGGATTACAGATACGTATACATGGGTCCCAGCTGATGTGGGACGTGGAGAACCGAGATTGATTTATACTGGCTAATAAGCACTAAGAATTGGGATGCTTATTACTGGGCTAAACATGCCACAATAGTGGGATGTTGAACTTACTGGCTAAACAAGCACTTTAAGTGGGATGATTATTGGTAATTTCAATGAGCAAGCAAGGTTAAAAAAACAAAAACATGATATGGACCCCATCATGTGTAGAAATGGCCAGGACAGTGGAATAGAGATAATAAACAGCATTTATTCAGTACAGAGGAAAATTGGGAGGTTATAGAACCGACATGGACACACAAAAGATAGCTATATTACAAATAAGGGGGGACACACCAGTTTGCAATAAACCTTACATTATAGAATCTTCCGACATACAAACTTATTACTGACCGAAAAACGAGAGTAGCAGTAACGTGTACGACTCACAGTTGGACATATTGGAGAAAAGCAGAGAGGACGTCTAAGTATTGAAAGGACAGAGGGATATCAATACAATTAGTTATAATAGATTATATTATATGAGTAATACGCTCACTTAATAGTATAGCATATTTTATATCTTTTAAAGCAGCAACAGGCTGGCAGGAGGATTTAGTTTCTTCCTGGTCTCTGGCCCACACTCCAGATACTACAGGTGCGATAAGCACCAACCAACGTTGGATGCCAACGCCGCTTAAACCCCATCCGAAGAAGAAGAATAAGTATATTTCCTTATATCGTAATTGCTTGAACATTCACCTATTGTTGTTTTGTTGTGAAAAGAAGCAGCGCTCTGAAGAATAGTGCCCATAAAGGAAATATACTTTTCCAAGTGCAGTTCAACTAGTCCGTATACCATTCAGTAACAACAGTAATGTCAATATTCTAATTGTGCACAACTATTTAGAAAATATTTTCGCTGACAATAAGAGCCAGTTACGTTTGCAAACGAAAACCCCAGCCTTCGTGCACAACACTGCAAAGCTACACGTTTGCTTTGGACACACCGCATCCGAGTACAGAACATCATCCGGATACAGACCCTTGAGACGATTAGTGTACAAGCTAGTTAACACGATGATGATGATGAGATGTTACAAAACGATTGATGCCAGAGCAACATACTCTGTAACAGAGTTAGGCTAAAACCAGCTAAACTATCTTTTAAAAACCACAATTTACAATCCACTAATGTGCTGATTATTATCTTATTTTTCATCGTTTGTGTAACTGCATGTATCTAGCTAGCTATTTCTCTTAAAACTTGTGAGTGTCGTGAGTATGTAGGCCATTTGCCTACTTTCTTTGTCTCCTCAAATACCCCCACAGTCACACCATTTAGCTGTAAGCCCACCAATTCACTCATTCGTACTGATGATTAGTTGGCAAGTTGTATCAGTTGCTATTGTCAGGTTTCTGATAAAATATGTTACTGTTGGAGTTTCGAGGACTGAGTGAATTTAAACATCTGGCTCTGAACCAATATTTTTTTTATGTCTATTAAACTAGCAGTCAGTACAGACAATCAAATTATTAATTATACCAATGACAATACCTCGCCAGGAACTACAGTGTAACTAGGACCTTTCATTACCAAAAACTTGGCAGGCAGTCGAGTCACCTTAAATTTAGCCAGATTACTAATTTTTTACTTTGACATTGAGAGAGCAACATTGTGAAGTTTCAAATCCCACATAAATCCAGTTCAACACAAAAACCTTCCCCAGTCCTACCAAAAAAGAACTTGCCACAATATTCTAGACATAAATGACCAGACAATTAGTGTCAATTTATAGTCTATTTAAATGAGCCTTTAGTACTACCATATCTGCCAGCCTGACTGCTCCTTGCCTGTGGTCATTGGTACTACCATATTCTCCATCACTGGGACTTTCTCCTGCCTTGCGTGGATCTACCATGTCTGCCCAGCCTGGACTGCCTCCTTGCCTTGGTCTGTTTAACTACCATGATCTGCCAGCCTGGACTGTCTCCTTCCGTTGGTCTAGTACTCCATGATCTCCAGCCTGGATCTGCCTCCTTTTGCCTTGTCTGGGTACTACCATGCTACCAGCCTGGACTGCCTCCTTTCCTGGTCGTGTATACCAGGCTGCCAGCCTTGTACTGCACTCCTTGCCTGGTCTAGGTTTACTACCATTGACTCTGCCAGCCTGAACTGCCTCCGTGCCTGTGGTCGTGACTACCATGTTAGCTACCCATGCTGCGGACTGTCTCCTTGCCTGTTTGACGTTCTTTACATTGGTACTACACATTCGCCAACTCTGGACTGCCTCCTGCCCTTTGTTCGTGTATAACTACCATGCCTTGCACAGCCTTGACTGCCTCTTGTCTTATCGCTATTGAGACTTACCATGCTCTGGGCCCAGCCTGACGCTGCCTTGCGCCCCTTCCATTTAGTCCGTATGGAGGTACTAGGACCAATGTCTCCAGCCTGGTCATTGGTCTCACGCCGTTGTCGTCAGGTTTGACTACCATGTCTGGTATGGCTTGATACCACTCCTCCTTCTTGGACGTAGCCGGTAACTACCAGAGTCTCCAGCTGGATGTCTCCTTTTGCCTGATGTCGTGTTACTACCATGTCTGCCAGCCTGGACTGACCTCCTCTGTCTTTGTCATAAGTTACTACCATGTCTTGCCAGCCTGGGACTGCCCTCCTCCTGGTCATTGTAATACCATGTCTGCCCAGCCTGGAACCCTGCCCTCCCTTTGCCCAGTTTGGTCGTAATTTGAGCTACCATGCTTCTTACCCCAGCCTATGGTACTCTACCTGCCACCCTTTGCCCTTCTAGTGGTCCGTATTACTTCATATCAGTGTAATACACCATGTCTGCCCATGAGCCTTGTCCACTTGCCTCCTTGCCTTGGTCCGGGTACAACGTGACCCCATTCGCTACCAAGCCTTACACTGCCTCCTTCCGTTGCTCATTATTATTCATTAGCTGGTACTGCCATGTCTGCCAGCCTGACTCCTCCTTGCCTTTCCGTGGGTACTACCAATGTCTGCCAGCCTGATCTGCCCTTCCGTTTCTGTCAAACTCTCTGAGCATTGTCTCTCTTACCTTGTCAATGTTCATTAATCATTGGTCAATCAAGAAGAAACTTTTACAATTTGAAATTGACAAGCATCAAGCCAATTTAAATAGCTTGGGATGAATGCTAATGACCAACCTCCTCATCAGCCCTGGCAGTGAAACGGAGGTTGTTGATGTCAGTCCACTACAAAGCTTTTAAGTACGCCAGTCATACTAGGTGCTCCCTATTCTCCTATTGCTACCCCACTCTTATCCCAGTACAAGAGGAGGCTTCACCGCAATCCCCATCAAGGTAAAATCATAATATTACTAATAAGCCTTCTTCCCCTTTGAAGATCCTATGGGTGGCTAGTATTTAAACTATGACCCCGGTTATGTACCTACCGCTTAGGATCTGGCTACGGTTAACTGAATCAAAATATAGTTTGTATATAATGTTATTATAAAGTATCCTTTTTTCAGTGAGCATAAACACGTCTTATGCCCCGAACCTTATTTGAGTACCGAGGATCCCAAGTATTACAAGTAGCTGGTTTAAACTCCGAGACACACCCTTCAGCAGCCACCAGTTAATAGAACCATCACAGGGTACATATTCCTCAGTTTGTCTTGAGTATCATTAGTGCTCTTAGTGTGTATTTCACAATGATTTAGCTGGAATCCAATCCATCCACTGTTAGAAGAACCGCCACAGACCAGAGTCAGTTAATGCCTTCACAACGACTCACATACATGGAGAAAGCTACGGAGAGAAGAACACAATTTTGCATTCCATGATTCTATACCTATCTTTTGCGATTACGTCTCGCCTGTTCCGTACATGACCTTTTATTTTTAGCACCCCAAACCAAAGCTGTAATTACTCCAGTCAACTGTAATATGTAAAACACAATTTCTCCCCTTCCAGCAAAATCCACCACGAGAACTTTTGATTAGCTGCCCGTCTCTGCAGGTATGAGCTCGCCGGGTCTTTTTTAAAATCGCGGGGGATGAAACTACTGATATAGTGATGACAAGGGGGAATATGTATGTATGGGAAAACACGCTTATTTTTTCACCTGATTTGTCCAACTTTTCTCTAAAAATTGAAACTTAAAACACTAAAAAAAGAGTTTATGAAATTTCAATTACATACCTGTTTGAAAGGTTTATAGTGACTTTTCGAACACATTTGAAGAGTTAGCTATTGCTAACGCTAGTTCCAGAGTATACTGCGCTGTCCCACGCTTTTGAAGCATTGATGGTAGATGGATTGAATAAAAAATATCGTATCTATTGCAATTTGGAAGTGTACCCTTACTTGAATATTATTAAAGACTCTATTAGTATTAAACTGCACTTTTCGCCATGATGTCATCGAATATTACAATTTTAAATGAACAACTAATATTTTAATCATAAAATACTAAATTAACTGAACCACAGTTTATAATACCAACTCACTGCCCTTTCCCCTAACGTTCACCGGAGTGGTTAACAAACGGAGCCAACAGGCCTGGAACATATCATAAAAAGAACGTTAGGGCAAGTAACAAAGTAATGCCTACAGAGACTCGTACAGTATTATTCTAGCATACAGTAATGCTTTACAGGACTCGTACAGTATTATTCTAGCAGTAGTTAAAATGCCTTACAGGACTTCATACAGTATTATCTCTAGCATAGTAATGCCTTACAGGTCTCCTACAGTATTATTTCTAGCAGCAGTAATGCCTTACAGTCTCTTACAGTAGTATCTTTAGCAGCACAGTAGTAATGCCTTACAGGACTCATACAGTATTAATCTCTCAGCAGTATAATGCCTTACAGGACTCGTACAGTATTATTTCTAGCAGCAGTAATGCCTTACAGGACTCATACAGTATTATTCTAGCCAGTAGTAATGCCTTACAGGTCTCGTACAGTATATTTCATTTATTTCTAGCAGCAGTAATGCCTTACAGGACTCGTACAGTATTATTTCTAGCAGTAGTAATGCCTTACAGGACTCATACAGTATTATTTCTAGCCGCAGTAATGCCTTACAGGTCTCGTACAGTATTATTTCTAGCAGTAGTAATGCCTTACAGGACTCATACAGTATTATCTATAGCAGTAGTAATGCCTTACAGGACTCGTACAGTATTATTTCTAGCAGTAGTAATGCCTTACAGGACTCGTACAGTATTCATGCCTCATTTGTACTGCATGTATTAAACACTACTCTTCACCGAGTGTTGTTACATTTCCATCTGAGATAGAAGTCGCCCCTAGGCGGTGCAATCCACTATATATTTATGTCTTCAAAGCCCCATTCAATCTGGCAGCTCTCTCACTCTGAGAGAGCTCAGAACAATCTATAGGGGGTGTCACCTCACTAAGCTAAAAATCTATTGGAGCCTTGCAGCCTCGAGAGCTACAGATTTAGTTTTTCTTTTTGTTTCAAGCCCTCAGCACACAGTGCTAGTCCTCTATAGGTTTCTGCTAGTCAGCATGTTTGCTTGGCACAACTTCTTCTCATTGGGGATATCATTGTGCTCAGACTATGCAAATGTTAACATGCAGAGACCAGGGTAATGTTATTCTGCTTCCCAGAATGGAGTGGGTTTACAGTGTTAACATGCAGAGACCAGGGTAATGGTGTCCTGCTGTCCAGAATGCAGTGGGTTTACAGTGTTAACATGAAGAGACCAGGGTAATGTTATTCTGCTTCCCAGAATGCAGTGGGTTTACAGTGTTAACATGCAGAGACCAGGTTAATGTCGTTCTGCTGTCCAGAATGCAGTCGGTTTACAGGCGAGCTAAAGTAGCCTCTGTTATCAACTGTTATCCACAGTCA
>NW_019942857.1:178188-195688 GCF_002910315.2 Salvelinus sp. IW2-2015 | reverse complement strand
ATATCTATATGTGCACATAAAGGCGTTTGCACCGCCATTTCCAGCATGATTCATTTTACCGACACAAATAAACATCCCCCCCATGTCGAACGGACAAATTATCTGTCTGTATTTATAAAAATGTAACGAAACTTGCATCACAGTTGTTTCCATCACAGTTGTCGTGATTTTTTTTGTACAGTATGACATTACTCACATAAAAACTGTGTACGCAAACGTGGTTGAGACCATAAGAACTATTCTACTTGATACAAAGGTGAGGAAGGGATGAGGAGAGAATGGGAGATATGGGAGAGAGAGAGAGAGAGCGGGGGAGGAGGGAGAGTATGGGGAAAGGTGGTGAAAAATGGGGGAGAGATTGAAAGAGGGGTGAGAGGGAGAGAGGGGGAGGGAGAAGCTGGGGACTGAGGAGAGATGGGGAAAGAGGGGGAGAGATGGGAAAGAGGGGGAGAGATATATAAATTAATGAGAGCAGGGGAGATATGACTATATATTAGTGGGAGCAGGAGGAGAATATGACTACATATTAGTGAGAACAGGGGGAGGAGATATGACTATATATTAGTGAGAGCAGGAGATATGACTAGATATTAGTGAGAGGAGGAGATATGACTAGATATTAGTGAGAGCAGGAGATATGACTAGATATTAGTGAGAGTAGGGGAGATATGACTAGATATTAGTGAGAGCAGGAGGAGGAGATATGACTAGATATTAGTGAGAGCAGGAGGAGATATGACTAGATATTAGTGAGAGCAGGAGATATGACTAGATATTAGTGAGAGCAGGAGGAGATATGACTAGATATTAGTGAGAGCAGGAGGAGATATGACTAGATATTAGTGAGAGCAGGAGGAGGAGATATGACTAGATATTAGTGAGAGCAGGAGGAGGAGATATGACTAGATATTAGTGGGAGCAGGAGGGAGAGAGACGAAGAAGGACAGGGACGGAGGGAGAGAGATAAGGAATGGGAAGGTAATCTGGGAGGAGTGGAGAAGAGAAGGGTAGAGGAGAAAAGGGTTAGATGGCGGAATAGAGACATGGAGGAGGGGAGAGAGGGAGGGAGGTAAGGATGGAGAGGGGACGGTGCGAGACGAAGGCGAGGGGAATAGGAAGAGAATGGCGGAGGGAGAGGTGGAGGAGGAGGGGGGAGAGATGGCAGGAAGGGAGAGATGGAGATATAAGAGATAGAGGAGGGGAGGATGAGAGATATAGAGATAGAGGAGGGAGAGATGGAGAGATAGTAGAGATAGAGGGAGGGGAGAGATGGAGACTATAGAGATAGCTTTGTAGGAGGGAGAGATGGAGGAGGGGCCGAGATGGAGAGGGAAAGATGGAGAGATATAGAGATGGAGGAGGGAGAGATGGAAGATATAGAGATAGAGGAGTGGGAGAGATGGAGAGATATAGAGATAGGCAGGAGGGGAGAGATGGAGGAGGGGGAGAGATGGAGAGATATAGAGATGGAGGAGGGGAGAGATGGAGGGAGGGGAGAGACGGAAAAGAATATAGAGATAGAGAGGGGAAGAGGAGAGATAGTAGAGATAGGGAGGGGAGAGATGGAGAGATGATAGAGATAGATGAGGGAGAGATGGAGGAGGGGAGAGACGGAGAGATATAGAGATGGAGGAGGGGAGAGACGGAGAGATATAGAGTGGAGGAGGGGAAAGATGGAGAGATATAGAGCTGGAGGAGGGAGAGATGGACGAGATATAAGATAGAGGAGGGGGGAGATGGAAGATATTGAGATGGAGGGGAGAGATGAGCTGCGATATAGAGATGGAGGGGAGAGATGGAAGCGATATTTAGAATGAGGGGAGAGATGGGAGATATAGAGATGGAGGAGGGGAGAGATGGAGAGATATAGAGATGGAGGGGAGAAGATGGAGCGTATTGAGATGGAAAGGAGAGATGGAGAGATATATAGAGATGGAGGAGGGGAAAAGATGGAGAGATATAGAGCTGAGAGGAGGAGAGATGGAGAGATGATGAGAGATGAGAGGAGGGAGAGATGGAGAGATATTGGAGATGGAGGGGAGAGATGGAGCGATTTAGAGATGGAGGGGAGAGTGAGCGAATTAGATGAGGGGAGAGATGGAGAGATATAGAGATGGAGCGAGGGGAGAGATGGAGAGATGGAGATGGAGGGAAGATGGAGCGATATAGAGATGAGGGGAGAGATGGAGATAGAGAGGTGGAGAGAGGAGCGATATGGGATGGAGGGAGAGACATGAGGAGATATAGGGATGGAGGAGAAGTAAGAAGGATTAGAGTGCGTCAGCTGTCACTGGTTTCTGGTGGGAAATATACGACTGCCATCTCTCTCGCACGCACGCACGCACGCCAGCACACACACACACACACACACACACACACACACACACCACACAAACCAATCATCATACTCACCAAAGGCGGCTGTATTGTGACAGCTACTAGGGGCTGTATTGTGACTAGCTACTAGCTACTAGGGGCCATATTGTGGACTAGCTACTAGCTACTAGGGGCTGCATTGTACTAGTACTAGCTACTAGGGCTGCATTGTTACTAGCTACTAGGGCTGCCATTGTGACTAGCTACTAGCTACTAGGGGCTCATTGTGTACTAGCTACTAGCTACTAGGGGCTGCATGTTACTAGACTAGGGCTGCATTATTACAGCTACTAGAGGCTGCATTGTTACTAGCTACATGGGCTGCATTGTTACTAGCCTACTATGGGCTGCATTGTGACTAGCTACTAGGGGCTGCATTGTTACTAGCTACTAGGGTCTGCATTGTTACTAGCTACTAGCTACTAGGGCTGCATTGTTACTAGCTACTAGCTACTAGGCTGCATTGTTACTAGCTACTAGGGGCTGCATTGTTACTAGCTACTAGCTACTAGGGCTGCATTGTTACTAGCAACTAGGCTGCATTGACTTGACTAGCACTAGCTACTAGGGCGCATTGTTACTAGCTACTAGCTACAGGAGCTGCATTGTTACTAGCTATAGCTTACTAGGGGCTGCATTGTTTACTAGCAACTACGGTGCTGCATTGTTATTAGCTACTAGCTACTAGGGCGCATTGTTACTAGCTACTAGCTACTAGGGGCTGCATTGTTACTAGCAACTAGGGCTGCATTGTTACTAGCTACTAGCTACTAGGGCTGCATTGTTACTAGCTACTAGTACTAGGGGCTGCATTGTTAACTACTAACTAGGGGCTGCATTGTTATAGCTACTAGCACTAGGGCTGCATTTACTTAGCAAACTAGGGCTGCCATTGTTATAGCTACTAGCTACTAGGGCTGCATTGTTACTAGCAACTAGGGGCTGCATTGGTTATTAGCATACTAGCCTACTAGGGCTGCATTGTTACTAGGTACTAGGGGTAGTTAGAGAAGGATTAGAGTGGTCAGCTGTCACTGTTTCCTGGTGGGGAAAATACGACTGCCATCTCTCTCGCACGCACGCACGCACGCACACACACACACACACACACACACCACACACACACACACACACACACAAACACAATCATCATTATCTCAACCAAGGCGTCTCGGTATTGTGACCTAGCTACTAGGGGGCTGTATTGTGACTAGCTACTAGCTACTAGGGGCCTATTGTGACTAGCTACTAGCTACTAGGGGCTGCCCATTGTTACTAGCTAACTAGCTACTAGGGGCTGCATTGTTTACTAGCTACTTAGGGCTGCATTTGGGACTAGGCTTATAGCTACTAGGGCCTACATTGTTACTAGGCTACTAGCTACCTAGGGGCTGCATTGTTACGCAGCCACTAAGGCCTGCATTTATGACTAGCCTACTAAGAGGGCTGCATTGTTACTAGCACTAGGGCTGCATTGTTACTAGCTACTATGGGCTAGCATTGTGACTAGCTACTAGGGGCTGCATTGTTACTAGCTACTAGGGGCTGCATTGTTACTAAGCTACTAGCTACTAGGGCTGCATTGGTACTAGCTACTAGCTACTAGGGGCTGCATTGTTACTAGCTACTAGGGGCGCATTGTTTACTAGCTACTAGCTACTAGGGGCTGCATTGTTACTAGCAACTAGGGGCTGCATTGTGACTAGCTACTAGCTACTAGGGGCTGCATTGTTTACTAGCTACTAGCTATAGGGGCTGCATTGTTACTAGCTACTAGTACTAGGGCTGCATGTTACTGAACAGGGCTGCATTGTTATTAGCTACTAGCTACTAGGCGCTGCATTGTTACTAGCTACTAGCTACTAGGGCTGCATTGTACTAGCACTAGGGGCTGCATTGTTACTGCTACTAGCTACTAGGGCTGCATTGTTACTAGCTACTAGTTACTAGGGGGCTGCATTGTTACTAGCTAACTAGGGGCTTGCATTGTTATTAGCTACTAGCTACTAGGGCGCTGCATGTTACTAGCAACTAGGGCTGCATTGTTATTAGCTACTAGCTACTAGGGGCCTGCATTGTTAACTAGCAACTAGCGGCTGCATTGTTTAGCTACTAGCTACTAGTGGCTGCATTGTTAGCTAGTACTAGGGGCTGCATTGTACTAGCTACTAGCTACTGAGGCTGCATTGTGACTAGCTACTAGTTACTAGGCGGCTGCATTGTTACTAGCAACTAGGGCTGCATGTTATAGCTACTAGTTACTAGGGCTGCATTGTTACTAGCACTAGGGCTGCATTGTTACTTAGCTACTAGTTACTAGGGCTGCATTGTTTACTAGCAACTAGAGGCTGCATTGTTATTAGCTACTAGTGACTAGGGCTAGCCATTGTTACTAGCTAACTAGGCGCTGCATTGTATAGCTACTAGCTACTAGGGCCTGCATTGTTTACTAGCAACTAGGGCTGCATTGTTACTATATGGCTACTAGCTACTAGGGGCTGCATTTTACTAGTACTAGACGGCTGCATTGCTGACTAGCTACTAGCTATCTAGCGGGCTGCATTTGTGACTAGCTACTAGCTACTAGGGGCTGCATTGTTACTAGCTACTAGGGGCTGCATTGTTACTAGCTACTAGGGGCTGCATTGTTACTAGATACTAGCTACTAGCTACAGCATTGTGGCTAGCTACTAGGGGCTGCATTGTTACTTGCTATTAGCTACTAGCTACTAGGACCTGCATTGTTACTAGCTACTAGCTACTAGGGGCTGCATTGTTACTAGCTACCAGTGGCTGCATTGTTACTACCTACTAGCTACTAGCGGCTGCATTGTGACTAGCTACTAGCTACCAGTGGCTGCATTGTTACTAGCTATTAGCTACTAGGGCCTGCATTGTTACTAGCTACTAGCTACTAGGGGCTACATTGTTACTAGCTACTAGCTACTAGCTACTAGTGTCTGCATTGTTACTAGCTACTAGGTTACTAGCTACTAGGGGCTGCATTGTTACTAGCTACTAGCTACTAGCTACTGCATATTTACTAGCTACTAGCGGCTGCATTGTTACTAGCTACTAGGGGCTGCATTGTTACTAGCTATCAGACGGCATCCCTAGCCGCGTGCTCAGAGCATGTGCAGACCAGCTGGCTGGAGTGTTTACGGATATATTCAATCTCTCCCTATCCCAGTCTGCTGTCCCCACTTGCTTCAAGATGTCCACCATTGTTCCTGCCCCCAAGAAAGCAAAGGTAACGGAACTAAATGACCATCACCCCATAGCACTCACTTCTGTCATCATGAAGTGCTTTGAGAGGCTAGTCAAGGATCGTATCACCTTCACCTTACCTGACACCCTACCTCCCTACCTGACACAAGAGGAATACCTACGTATGTAAGAATGCTGTTCATTGACTATAGCTCAGCATTCAACACCATTGTACCCTCCAAGCTCATCATCAAGCTTGAGACCCTGGGTCTGAACCCCACCCTGTGGATCCTGGACTTCCTGACTGGCCGCCCCCAGGTGGTGAAGGTAGGAAACAACACCTCCACTACGCTGATCCTCAACACAGGGGCCCCACATGGGTGCATTCTCAGCCTCCTCCTGTACTCCCTGTTTACCCATGACTGCGTGGCCACGCATGAGACAGTCTACAGTACAGGGGGGAGATGATGGACCTGGGAGTGTGGTGTCAGGAAAATAACCTCTCCCTCAACGTCAACAAAACGAAGGAGATGATTGTGGACTTCACGGCGAGGTCAGTACAGGTGCATCAAAGCTGGGACAGAGAGAAAGCTTCTATCTCAAGGCCATCAGACTGTATTTTAGTCAATGCCATTCCGACATTGCTCATCCTAATATTTATATATTTCTCAATTCCATTCTTTTCCTTTTAGATTTGTGTATATTGTTGTGAATTGTTGGATACTACTGCACTGTTGGAGCTAGGAACACAAGCATTTCGATACTCCCACAATAAAATCTTCTAAATATGTGTATGTGACCAATACAATGTGATTTGATTAGGGGGTGCATTGTTACTAGCTACTAAGCAGCACAGTTCCTCCTCGCTGTTAGATCCACTATAAGTTTGCATGATGTTCTGTTAGGTCAAATGCAGTCAACAGATTGTACCAAACAAGAGCGATGCTGCTTTCAACTTTGCTTCTTAACATATGTCATTCTATTTCAATGATTCCAACAGTTCACATTTCAAGATTTTTTTCAATCTACAGTACCAGCCAAAAGATTTAGAACACCTACTCATTCAAGGATTATTCTACATTGTAGAATAATAGTGAAGACATCAAAATGAAATAACACACTATGAAATAACACATATGGAGTCATGTAGTAAACAAACATTTAAAAAATAATCTAAATGTATTTTAGATTTTAGATTCTTCAAAGTAGCCACCCTTTGCCTTGATGACAGCTTTGCACACTCGGCAGTCTCTCAACCAGCTCTCAACCAGGCCGGGTGCGGCAGACTGATCTAGTGCCCTCGTCAAGTTGCTGATAAATATGTTGAAGAGGGTGGGGCTTAAGCTGCATCCCTGTCTCACTCCACAGCCCTGTGGAAAGATATGTGTGTGGTTTTTGCCAATGTTCACTTTGTGTACATGGATTTTATAATATCGCATGTTTTCCCCCAACACCACTTTCCATCAATTTGTATAGGAAACCCTCATGCCAAATTGAATCAAAAGCTTTTTTTAAATCAATAACGCATGAGAAGACTTTGCTTTTGTTTTGGTTTGTTTGTCAATATGGTGTGCAGGGTGAATACATGGTCTGTCATACGGTCATTTGGTAAAAGCTCAATTTGACATTTGCTCAGTACATTGTTTTCACTGAGGAAATGTACGAGTCTGCTGTTAATGATAATGCAGAGGATTCTTCCCAAGGTTGCTGTTGATGCATATCCCACAGTAGTTATTGGGGTCAAATTTTCCTCCACTTTTGTGGATTGGGGTGATCAGTCCTTGGCTCCGAATATTGGGGAATATGCCAGAGCTGAGGATGATGTTAAAGAGTTTAAGTATAGCCAATTGGAATTTGTGGTCTCTATATTTTATCATTTAATTTAGGATACCATCAACACCACTGGCCTTTTTCGGTTTGAGGGTTTGCATTTTTTTCCTGTAGTTCATTCAGTGTAATTGGGGAATCCAGTGTGTTCTGGTGGTCTTTAATAATTGATTCTAGGATTTGTATTTGATCAATTATATGTTTTTGCTGTTTGTTCTTTGTTATAGAGCCCCAAAAATTGAGGAAGTGGTTCATTCATACATCTCCAGTTTAGATATATATCTTTTCATGTTGTTGTTTATTTGGTGTTTTCCAATTTTCCCAGAAGTGGTGAGATTCTATGGATTCTTCAGTTACGTAGAGCTGATTTCTGACATGCTGATCCTTCTTTTTCCGTAGTGTATTCTACCATTCTACCATTCTGACAGAGCTGACCAATGGATCCAATCCCGTTCTCCCATTCTGACAGAGCAGAAGGACAGACCCAGTCCCCAGACAGAGACTGATTCAGTCCCCATTTTTCCATTGTGACAGAGCGGAGCGGACGGACCCAGTCCTCATTCTACCATTCTGACAGAGCTGACGGACGGATCCAATCCCGTTCTCCCTCTCTGACAGAGCAGACAGACAGACCCAGTCCCCATTTCTCCCTCTCTGACAGAGCAGACAAGACAGACCCAGTCCCCATTCTCCCTCTCTGACAGAGCAGACAGACAGACCAGTCCCATTCTCCCTCTTGACAGAGCAGACGGACAGACCAGTCCCCATTCTCCTCTCTGACAGAGCAGACAGACAGACCAGTCCCCATTTCCCTCTCTGACAGAGCAGACAGACAGACCAGTCCCCATTCTCCTCTCTGACAGAGCAGACAGACAGCGCAGTCCCCATTCTCCCTCTCTGACAGAGCAGACAGACAGACTCAGTCCCCATTCTCCCTCTCTGACAGAGCAGACGGATGGACGCAGTCCCCATTCTCCCTCTCTGACAGAGCAGACGGATGGACCCAGTCCCCATTCTCTCATAGAGCGCTTTGCTTTCACAACCTGAGACCGTCCTCAGACCGAGGCTGCATCCGACATGGCACTGGATTCCCTATCCAGAGCCCTGGTCAACTATATAGGGAATAGAGTGACATTTGAGACATAACCAAACCCTTTTATTCACTAGACAGCAAAAATCAAAAATCCTGAAGTGGAGGGAATTTTGTGGCCAAACAGCGAGTTGAGTTTGCATCATATAGAGGTGCTGAATGAGAGGTAACTTTTATATTATGGAGGTGGTGAATGAGAGGTAACTTTTATATTATGGAGGTGGTGAATGGCTTTGACACCTCAGAAATGAGCTCTATTCAGGCGTACAATCGTTTCAGACACATTCTCAAGTAGCAAGAGCACAGTATTTTGCACAACAATGGCGCCTGGCCTGCATCTTGTCTGAATAACAAGCGGAAGAAAATTCAGTGTAACGTAGCTATCTATCTATGGCTGTCTGCCTGTCTGGGACTCAAACACAGCATTTCCCCCGCTGGGCTCTGGCTCTGCTTTGACGTTTAATCTCTAGTCTGTGTCCCAAATGGCACCCTATTCCCTAGTACAGCTATTTGGACAAGGGCCCATATAGCTCTGATCAAAAGTAGTGTACTATCAAGGGAATAAGGTGCTTATTGAGATGCAGCCCCACAGATGTGTTATTTCTAAAGGGGGCCCTAAGATTTGGTTGGGCAACCCCACCACATGGGTAAAACAATTAAGTGGACTCCTTTTGATGGCGGAGAGAAAATGTTTAGTTTTAAAGTACATTTCCTGCAATTCTACACATTTTCCCATGGTTAGTAGAGAAAATGTTTCCTTTTTTAAAGCAAGCTTTTTGTAATTCTACACATTTTGCCATGGGGTGAATAGAAGTTTAGACTAACTAACCAATCTAAAAATTGCTAGCTGACATAGCTAATTGAGTGACTGTCAGAGACTAACATAACAAGAGAAAAACTACTGATGCACAACCACATTTATAAATTGCACCTTGTGTATTCTACTATTATAACTCTCAACAGTAAGTTGTGACCCCGACTGAGTTCCAAAATAAAACAAATGATAATATCTATATTTGATTTTTTTCCGGGGGCCCCCTAGCAGCCGGGTGCCTTAAGCGACCACTTGTGCTGCTTTAGCCTGGGGCCGGCCCTGTCTAAAGGTCAACTCTCCATGTTACATTACAGTTATGGCAGTGACAGTCTACAGTACTAGTCATTGCCATTATTGCACTGCTTTTCCAATTCATAAAATGGGCTAATTTCAAAGAGCCATTTTAATAGGCTGATATGGTGTGTCAATATCTCCAGGAATGGACGGCAATGGGGAGCACACACATACTGTATACTCTCTCATTGCCTCTACACCCTTTCAACTCACCATGTTACAGTATTACTGTATTACAGTACTACATACAGGCATAGTGTATAGCCTACTGTGGGCCTATGAGGGTTGAAGCATTATGTAGTTGGCATGTCTGTTGTTGGAGATATGGCTGTAACAAATGACACTCATATAGGGCACTATAACATTCACTTTGCGGAGAACTCGGACTGAATAACGGAATCCAAACATTAAAATTGAATTCAACAATATTCAACATGTCACGTTCTGACCTTAGTTCCTTTGTTATGTCTTTATTTTAGTTTGGTCAGGGTGTGAGTTGGGGTGGGCATTCTATGTTGTTTTTTCTATGTTTTGTTCTATTGTTCTATTTCTATGTGTTTGGCCTAGTATGGTTCTCAATCAGAGGCAGGTGTCACTCGTTGTCTCTGATTGGGAGCCATATTTAGGTAGCCTGTTTTTCATTGTGTTTGGTGGGTGATTATTTTCTGTTCTGTGTTTTTGTTTCACCGTACAGGAGTGGTCGTTTGTCGTTTTATTGTTTTTGTTCAGTGTTCAGTGTTCATTATTTCTTAAAACAATATGGACACTTAGCACGCTGGGCATTGGTCCTCCTCTTCTTCCAACCACGACAAGCGTTACACAACAATGAATTGAACTTAGTAGAAAATCAACTAAATGTATTGAACTTAAGTTAATAATAATATAGGAACAAAATGCATCAGTGATTTGTATTTTCCTGCAACTTTCTGAAAAAGCTCTGTCTGTATTTATATATGCGATGCGCAAGTACGTCTACACTTTGTGTAGCCGTTAGCAATGATGCTAATGATAACCTTCTTCTGGTTGATGGAAAGGCTTTTCCCAAAATACCTTCTCAATGAAATGTTAATTACAAAGTACCCTATGTCTACCTGGCAGAATGATATCATGATTTTTGCATCAATTCAGTGGCCATTTCTTTGACAAACTCTGCAATCACATGAGTGCTACAGAAAGATCGCCTACCAATCAACTGACTCTTGCTGTCAGGTGTGCTCTCTCTCCGGCCTCTAGGTCACCAGGCTGCTCGTTATGTCGCACGCCTGTCACAAGCGTTACGCGCTTAATGACACTCACCTGGACTCCATCACCTCCTTGATTACCTGCTCTTTATATGTCACTCCCTTTGGTTTCTTCCCCAGTCGTCATTGTTTCTGTTCCTGTTTCATGTCGGTGCGCTGTTTGTGTTACGTGTTTGTTTAATGTATTTATTAAATGTATTCACTCCCTGAACTTGCTTCCCAACTCTCAGCGTAAATCATTACAGAATGACGACTCACCTAAGGGAAGCACCAGGGAGTGTTTTTTTGTTGTTTTTGTGTCAGTGGGAATGACGTTGGGTCTGGGAGCCGCTACAGGCTTTCATGCCTCAGTGGGATCGCCAGGCTCCCCTGCCTCCACCGTCTCGTCGGGCTTTCATGCCTCAGACAGATCGCCAGGCTCCCCTGCCTCCGCCGGCTCGTCGGGTTTTCATGCCTCAGACAGATCTGCCAGGCTCCCCTGCCTCCGCCGGCTCGTCGGGTTTCATGCCTCAGACAGATCGCCAGGCTCCCCTCCTCCGCCGGCTCGTCGGGTTTTCATGCCTCAGACAGATCGCCAGGCTCCCCTGCCTCCACCGGCTCGTCGGGTTTCATGCCTCAGACAGATCGCCAGGCTCCCCTGCCTCCGCCGGCTCGTCGGGTTTTCATGCCTCAGACAGATCGCCAAGCTCCCCTGCCTCCACCGGCTCGTCGGTAGTCATGCCTCAGACAGATCGCCAGGCTCCCCTGCCTCCACCGGCTCGTCGGGCTTTCATGCCCTCAGACAGATCGCCAGGCTCCCCTGCCTCAGCCGGCTCGTCGGGCTTTCATGCCTCAGACAGATCGCCAGGCTCCCCTGCCTCCGCCGGCTCGTCGGGTTTTCATGCCTCAGACAGATCGCCAAGCTCCCCTGCCTCCGCCGGCTCGTTGGGTTTTCATGCCTCAGACAGATCGCCAGGCTCCCCTGCCTCCGCCGGCTTCGTTCGGGTTTTCATGCCTCAGACAGATCGCCAGGCTCCCCTGCCTCCGCCGGCTCGTCGGGTTTTCATGCCTCAGACAGATCGCCAGGCTCCCCTGCTTCCACCGGCTTGTCAGGCTCTCCTGCCTCAGCTGGTCTGTCAGGTTCCCGCGTCCCAGCCGGCTCGATAGGTTCCTGCGCCTCAGCTGGCACGACAGATTCTCGCGCTTCAGCAGGGGTGACCGGTCCACTCCTGATCCCCGGGTTCGTCCCCTTTGTCGGCGTCCTGCGGCCGGAGCCGCGCGTCGGGGAGGGGGTACTGACACATATACTCCCTTTCCGGCCTCTAGGTCATCAGGCTGCTGATTATCCCGCACACCTGTCACCATCGTCAAGCTCACCAGCGCCTCATGACACTCACCTGAACTCCATCACCTCCTTGATTATCGTCTCTATATCTGTCACTCCCCTTGGTTCTTTCCTCAGTTGTTATTGACTCTGTTTTCATGTCAGTGTGTTGTTTGTGTTTGGTGTTTATTGTCTTGTTTATTTATTAAAACACTCACTCCCTGTCTTGTTTATTTATTAAAACACTCACTCCCTGTACTTGCTTTCTGACTCTCAGCGTACATCGTCACACTTGCATTAAAGGATAACTACATCCAAAAAGGTAAATGTCTTTCATTTTTCACAGACCTCAAAAGTGGTCTCCTGATGTGGTTTAAGCATCGATGTGGACTTAGAACATCCAATTTGTTTTTCTATATAAAAAGGGGTGATTTTGAGAGCGAAAACTGGGGAAAACTGGAACCTGGAAAAACTGAATTTGGTGAAACTGAACAGGGCCCTACTCATATCTCTGAGGTGAAATAGGTGCCAGTGGCAAAATATCCCCTTTGATTCCAGAGATGATTGTTATCATGATGAGTGACAGGGCTAGATTGATTTACCCACAATAACAACAATATTATTCTCATTCCCCTATTCTCCGCCTCTCAGTAAGAGCTAGCCATAATAATGTATGAACGGGCTTCTGTTGTATGTGTGGATGTCATTACAGTGTAAAAATAACGTGAGTGTAAGACCTGTTGTCAATCTTATCCTGTTATCCTCTTCTGCCTTCTCAGGAGGTGATGGTCACAATTCACTGTAACAGTGTGCATCCATTTTGAATTTGGTATGCCATCTGCTGTATGCCCATGTGTCACTGCAGTGTAAAGATAATGATTCTAAGAATCAGCGTGTCTGATATCTCTGCTGTATGTTAAAGCTATGGAGATGAAAGCTAGGCCCAGGCACGTGGAATGCCATCCCACTGAAACGTCATGGACTGATAATGGGATTATTAGGATGATTAGAAGTGAGCGATTCATACAGAGTGAAATAGCGTGTTTCAACCCAGAAGATTATGTAGAAGGTCAGAGATGTAAATTGCAATTTTTTTCATAGCGTGAATGGGAGTCTGAAGGAAACAACATAGATAAAAGTGAAGATAACATTACTAGGTTTAATATATTTCAAACAAAACAACATATGTGGATTGATATTATAAAGCACTGGATTATAATTACACTGCTAAAAATATGAACAATTTCATACACATCACGGACAAACTGAAATGGTCCACCCGCACATGTCACCACTTCCGCCGAAGTCGGTTCCTCTCCTTGTTCGGGCGGCGATCGGCGGTCGACGCCGGTCTTCTAGCCATCGCCGATCCACTTTTCATTTTCCATTGGTTTTGTCTTTGTTTCCCACACACCTGGTTTTCATTTCCCAATTACTGGTCATGTATTTAACCCCCTGTTTCCCTCATGTCTTTGTGTGTGATTGTTTATTCTTCAGGTCGGTACGTTTCCGGCTGGTTTTGTGCAGGTGCTGTTTTCACCCGTGTTTTGTGGCAACTGTTATTGTTCGCACATTGGTACTGTTACTGGTGCTATTTTCTTGAGTAAAGTGCGTTGTTCACTCATCTCTGCTCTCCTGCGCCTGACTTCATGCACCAGCTACACCCTCCGCCTGACAGCACAGACAGTGGTGAAGAAGGCACAACAGCGCCTCTTCGACCTCAGGAGGCTGAAGAAATTATGCTTGTCTCCTAAAACCCTCACAAACTTGTACAGATGCATCCTGTCAGTCTGCATCACCGCCTGGTACGGCAACTGCACCGCCCATAACCGCAAGGCTCTCCAGAGGATGGTGAGGTCTGCACATCACATCACTGGGGGCAAACTACCTGCCCTCCAGGACACCTACACCACCCGATGTCACAGGAAGGTCAAAAAGATCATCAAGGACAACAACCACCCGAGCCACTGCCTATTCACCCCGCTATCATCCAGAAGGAGAGGTCAGTACAGGTGCATCAAACCTGGGACCGAGAGACTGAAAAATTGCTTCTATCTCAAGGCCATCAGACTGTTAAACAGCCATCTCTAACACAGAGAGGCTGCTGCCAACATACTGACTTGAAAAGATTGCACTTTAATAAATGGATCACTAGTCACTTTAATAATGTTTACATATCTGACATTACTCATCTCATATGTATATACTATATTTTATACCATCTGTTGCATTTTAGCTCGGTCATTCCTCATCCATATATGTATATATATATATATATATATATATATATTCTTATTCCATTCCTTTACTTAGATTTGTGTGTATTAGGTATTTGTTGTGGAATTGTTAGATTACTTGTTATATATTACTGCACTGTCGGAACTAGAAGCACAAGCATTCCGCTACACTCACAATAACATCTGCTAACCATGTGTATGTGACCAATACAATTTGATTTGATGTAAAAAATATTCTATGTGGAGTGCACTGTAAAATGATTGTCGCCATCTAGCTTTCTATTAGCCCTGAACATCTATCATCCTTTAAGTCCTCCATATTTGATCCTTTATCTCCTAAAGATCAATCAATTCCTCCTTCTATCATCATGCTTACCGTCCCTCGAACACGAACATGTTATTATCTAGATAGTTATTATGTTATTTCAGAGTGGTCAATATTCCTTCCTCATTCCCATGATCCTCTACTGTGTGTGTGTGTGTGTGTGTGTGTGTGTGTGAGAGGTGTTACCTTACATAAAGTGTGACATTCATTGCATCTGTGATAGAAGTCCTTTGTATTTCTCATTTATAGTCTTCAATAAGACAGACGTCTTTATCAAGATGAGAGCTGACTGAGAGCAGAGGGAGGATCCTACACACACCACACACACACACACACACACACACACACACACACACCCACACACACACACACACACACACACACACACACACACACAGGCTCTGTCTTTCATGTAGAGACGTTCCATTAAATGGGGCAGCTCCTCAGATGCTTTTAGCATGATTACTTATAGGAAGATTTTAAAAAAATGAACGGAAGGAATGACCTTCACCGGATAGTCACTCCCCCACGCGTTCACTCCCCCACGCGTTCACTCACACATAGACACGTAAACACATAGAGCACACATAGTCACTCTCCCACGCGTTCACTCACACATAGACACGTAAACACATACAGACACACATAGACGCACAGACGCATGCATCACGCACACACATGCACGGTACACATAAAACACACACCCACACACACACACACACACACACACACACACACACACACACACACACACACACGCACCGACACACACTCACGCACTTACACACAAACATACTTGAGTCCAGTCAAATCCTCGACCACTTAATATTCCGCCCGGCACGCTGCTAAAGCCATCTCTCATTTGACATCATAATTACTATTAGGACAGAGGAAAGGCACATGTTCAGTTAGAGCACCAGACAGATAATAACACAGCAGATTGGCTAATGTCCCTCCTTCATAACTCCTGCAACCACTCGCTGTTTGAAGACTGGGGAAAAGAGGACGAAAGAGAGAGAGGGAGGGGGAGAGAGTGTGAGAAAGAGGGAGAGTAGAGAGAGAGAGATTGAAGAAAGAACAAGATAGAGAGAGATTGAAGCGAGAACAAGAGAGAGAGAGAGATTTTCCTCTGTAGGGACCCAACTGTTGAATTGTCAGTTAATAGGATGGTCAGAAATCACTCTACTGTTGAGATAGAGAGAGCGCTTCTGCTTTTAATGACCGGCCGTTCTACCTCTCTCCCTCCACAGCCTCAGATCTCCTGCTAGATTATTACCCTTCCCATCTCATTAATAACACTACACGCACAGAACTGAACTGTAGAGTGGAGAGTTGAAACTGAGAGAGAGAAAGAGTCTCTCGTATCCAGTCTCCTGTTTTTATTGTCTGTTGAATGAAGGGAGAGAGATAGTAGGAAGAGAAAGGGAGAGTGGATGGGAGGAGGACAGGACAGGGAGCTGAGTGTGGGATCCACCCCACCGTAGGACCTCCCAGGCTGGGTTTCTCCCAGAGCAGAGAGGGGTGGTGATGGATGAGGCCCTCAGTCGGCCCAAAGGGCCCTGGACACGCCGACACTGGGCCACCTTTGGGCCGACATTAAACTGCTTGTGGGCCAATGCTGGGTGGGAGGACCAGGCAATCAGAGAGAGAGAGAGAGAGGTAGAGAGAGAGAGAGAGAGACTGTGAGGAGAGAGAGACTGTGAGGAGAGAGACTGTGAGGAGAGAGAGACTGTGAGGAGAGAGAGAGAGACTGTGAGGAGAGAGAGAGACTGTGAGGAGAGAGAGAGAGACTGTGAGGAGAGAAACTGTGTGGAGAGAGAGAGAGCGCGAGAGAGAGAAAGACAGGGTAAGAGAGAAAGTTTATTTCAATTGTGTTTATCTATTTCACTTCCTTTGGCAACGTAAATGTTTGTTTCCCATGCCAATAAAGCCCATTGAATTGAAATTGAGAGAGAGGGAGAGAGAGGGAGAGAGAGAGAGAGAGAGGGAGAGAGAGAGAGAGAGAGGGGTATGGATCATGAGCTCATGGGCTCCTCAGTTCTTCTGAAAAAAATATAATTATAGTTGGATAAATGTAGATAAACTTTGATTTTTTTGGCCCAAGGACTTCTACATGATACTACCCTCTACATCAAAACCTTCAAACCAAATCAAAATTCCACACACATGGCACAGATAACAGCTGTGAAGGAGAAGAGAGAGGAACACATAGACCAGATAACAGCAGTGAAGGAGAAGAGAGAGGAACACATAGAATAGATAACAGCAGTGAAGGAGGAGATGAAAAGGCGTGACGGAGAGCAGGACACTCCCCCAGAGAAGCCAGTCCCTCCTTTCAGCCCGTTAGTCCCCCTGATTGCTCTCTTGACAACCCCCACACATCCACTGAGGACACACAAAAGCCAGAAATTGTGCTCCTCACTGACTCAAATGGCAAATACAATCAAGAGAATAAACTTTTTCACAAACACAAAGTGGCTAAACTCTGGTGCCCAAACACTAGGCATGCCCTGGAGCTGTTGTCAGAGGACAGACTATGGTGCCCCAGCCACATCATAATTCACACGGGCACAAATGACCTGAGGGCCCAGCAGGAAATGGTGGCCAAAGCACTCATGGGGAGTGATTGAAAAAGCTTCTTCCACTTTCCCCAATGCACAAGTGGTTATAAAGGGGCCTCTGCTCAGTGGACAGCCCTGGTAGCTGGAGACAGTAGGCTTTAAAGGGGCCTCTGGTCAGTGGACAGCCCTGGTAGCTGGAGACAGTAGGCTTTAAAGGGGCCTCTG
>NW_019942857.1:176070-177088 GCF_002910315.2 Salvelinus sp. IW2-2015 | reverse complement strand
TGTTCTAGCTGCTACGGCAGTCAGGTGTTCTAGCTGCTACGGCAGTCAGGTGTTCTAGCTGCTACGGCAGCCAGGTGTTCTAGCTGCTACGGCAGCCAGGTGTTCTAGCTGCTACGGCAGCCAGGTGTTCTAGCTGCTACGGCAGTCAGGTGTTCTAGCTGCTACGGCAGTCAGGTGTTCTAGCTGATACGGCAGCCAGGTGTTCTAGCTGCTACGGCAGCCAGGTGTTCTAGCTGCTACGGCAGCCAGGTGTTCTAGCTGCTACGGCAGCCAGGTGTTCTAGCTGCTAGCGCCACGGTTTATAATTAAATAGATTTTACTTCAAATTCCACCTCACTAAGGGGTTTGGTTCAGTTGTTGTTTGTGTTCTATTGCCTAGGCAACATAGACAACCAACCAGGTTTAATTTCGATAACCGGGGAGGTGAGAGAGGGATGGAGGGAGGGAGGGTGAGTGAGAGAGAGAGAAGAGGGAGAAGAAAAAGAGAGAAAAGAGTGTGCAAGAGAGAGAGAGAGAGAGAGAGAGAGAGAGAGATGGAAATAGAGAGAGAGAAAGAGAGATGGAAATAGAGAGAGAGAGAGAGAGAGAGAGAAAGAAAGAAGGGACAAAATATATCCTGTTTTATAAGCAGGAGTGGAAACCTGTTTCATCTCTAGTATTTCCTGTCGCTTCAGAAAGGAAGGCCCACTTCAGTCTGAGAGAGAGAGAGAGAGAGTGGAGAGTGAGAGAGAGCGGCAAGAGAGTAGGGGGTGACACTTCTCACAAGAGGCCCTGTCGTGATGGAAAGCTTCCTACTTCAATTACCAACCATCTCACTAGTTTCACTCTGTTCTGCTTTATCTGGTCACACCGCGTACCAGGGCATCATGTTGTTGATCTGGTCACACCGCGTACCAGTGCATCATGTTGTTGATCTGGTCACACGTACCAGGGCATCATGTTGTTGATCTGGTCACACCGCGTACCAGGGCATCATGTTGTTGATCTGGTCACACCGCGTACCAGGACATCATGTTGT
>NW_019942857.1:160527-174826 GCF_002910315.2 Salvelinus sp. IW2-2015 | reverse complement strand
CGTACCAGACATCATACATTTCTATTCAAGAGGCAAAAACTGCAGCAGCCCCAGTAATATCCATTTAATGGAGACGGCGAGAGGAGCTGTTTCTGAGGCTGTATAATAATCATGCTACATGGAGCATAGCAATATGAGGCTGAATAAAAAAGCATTAATGCCAATAGAAACACAAACGCAAAACTGTGTCCTGTAATTGGAGAAACGCAAAAAATGCAGAAAGAAAACCCTGCATAAAAGCGCCCACCAACCGCATGGGGGTCGCTTTTATCATAAAGTCAAGCCAGGAATTCCCAGTTGGATATAAAGACAATTATGGTAATTAATGGTTACTATCTCTTATTTCCTTCCTTCCTTCCCCCTTCCTTCCTTGACGACCTGCCATGTAACGTGTTTCTGTGCATGGTCCTTGCTCATTTGTAGCATTACATGCGACTCGTAAAAATTGCTAACACCTAGCCCTAACTACTTAAACCTAGACCCATAGCCCTAACCTTAAACCTAACCCTTAACCCTAGCCCCTAAATACCTAAACCTTAACCCTAGCCCTAACCTTAACCTAACCCTAACCCTACCCTAACCTTAAACCTAACCTTAACCCTAGCCCCTCCTAAACCAACCTTAACCCTAACCCTAACCTAAACCTAACCCTAACCCTAACCCTAGCCCTAACCTTAAAAACCTAACTTAACCCTAACCCTAAAACCTAATCTTAACCCTAACCCTAACCTTAAACCTAACCCTAGCCCTAGCCCTAAACCTAACCTTAACCCCAACCCTAACCCTAACCCTAACCTTAATCCTATCCCTAACCCTAACCCTAAACCTAACCTTAACCCCAACCTTAATCCTACCCCTAACCTTAATCCTACCCCTAACCTTAATCCTAAACCCAACCCTAACCCTAACCCTAACCTTAATCCTATCCCTAACCCTAACCTAACCTTTATTCTGAACCTAACCTGTAACCTTAACAGATAGTTTGTTGGTAGTGTGACCCTCTATAGAACATCTACAGATTGACTTTCCGGACTATCCAGCAGCATGCCCTCTACACTGTCCATCCCGTCCCCTGTGTGTGTGTGTGTGTCTCTGTGAGTGCGTGTGTGTGTGTCTCTGTGTATTAGCATACTGCCACAGTCTAATAAACAGCCGCGTCACCTTCATGAGCTCGGTTGCAGGACATACAGGACTATATAGCACATCCACCACTAGCTGGGTTAACCTACACATACCTTCTCTCATATTATTAAGCAACAGGACAGTCAATCTCCATTGAGTGGTTGAAGCGTGACGTTAGCCACTAGATAAACAACATCCGTCTTGATTGGATGATTGAATTGTTCCGTTATACAGGATTTAGGGGGCTGGGGTTCCGCTTTACCCCCTCGAGCATCTCGGGATAACAAATCCCAAAAGCAGTTATCTCAGTACATCAACTGTAAACCAGACACTCAGGACAGTACTCAGATGAAACCCAATGCCAAACACCACCTTTCTTAAATCTATCCAGATGCCCACTTTCTAAAATACTTTCTAAACTAAATACCAGACTTCCTCAACTGATTCTGACACAGAGACATCCCATACCCAATCCCCTCCGTCCCATCCCAGTCATGGACAGAGTGTGTTCCTACCTTCAGAGTGGTGTGAGAGGGTGAGCAGGCTGACACAGGACGCTCCTATCCCAGATCCGAACACAGTGGATACGGTTTGATCCCTCCGAAGTATTCCAAATGTTCTCACTGATCCACCTCAGAGCCTGGTCTGGTCCAGTAGGCCGTATTCCCTTAGCTGCCTGGTCCCCTGTAGAACAGGAACCCGGAACAGACACAGAGGATACAGGGTTAGTCAATGATGTAACACTAACAGGATGCACTTGGGTTTCCAAAGGCACGTTGATTCCTTTTGGGTCCCAGGTTAACACTGGACACCTGGTTGAGGTCGATTCCTTTTGGGTCCCAGGTTAACACTGACACCTGGTTTGAGGTCGATTCCTTTTGGGTCCCAGGTTAACACTGGACACCTGGTTGAGGTCGATACCTTTTGGGTCCCAGGTTAACACTGGACACCTGGTTGAGGTCGATACCTTTGGGTCCCAGGTTAACACTGGACACCTGGTTGAGGTCGATTCCTTTTGGTCCCAGGTTAACACTGGAACCTGGTGAGTCGATTCCTTTTGGTCCCAGGTTAACACTGGACACCTGGTTGAGGTCGATTCCTTTTGGGTCCCAGGTTAACACTACACCTGGTTGAGGTCGATCCTTTTTGGGTCCCAGGTTAACACTGGACACCTGTTGAGGTCGATTCATTTTGGGTCCCAGGTTAACACTGGACACCTGGTTGAGTCGATTCCTTTTGGTCCCAGGTTAACACTGGACACCTGGTTGAGGTCGATTCCTTTTGGTCCAGGTTAACACTGGACACCTGGTTGAGGTCGATTCCTTTTGGGTCCCAGGTTAACACTGGACACCTGGTTGAGGTCGATACCTTTTGGGTCCAGGTTAACACTGGACACCTGGTTGAGGTCGATACCTTTTGGTCCCAGGTTAACACTGGACACCTGGTAGAGGTCTGATACCTGTCTGGGTCCCAGGTTAACACTGGACACCTGGTTGAGGTCGATTCCTTTTGGGTCCCAGGTTAACACTGGACACCTGGTTGAGGTTGATTCCTTTTGGGTCCCAGGTTAACACTGGACACCTGGTTGAGGTCGATACCTTTTGGGTCCCAGGTTAACACTGGACACCTGGTTGAGGTCGATTCATTTTGAGTCCCAGGTTAACACTGGACACCTGGTTGAGGTCGATTCCTTTTGGGTCCCAGGTTAAACTATCAAGCTCTCCGGCTCTCCAGTGAGATCCTGACTGATTGGAATACATGATTGTTGGTCAAATAAAAAGGCTGTGTGACCACATGTCATGTTTACATTATGGGAAATCAATGTTGAGCCTCCCTGGACGGTCACATATCACCCTGTCTATCGACCCGCCGTGATGAGAACCATATGTATCTATGAATGCTGTTGTGTTGTGACACTGAGAGAAAAGTCAGGAGAGATGGAAGCTAAGAGGCCCTGAATAACATACATGTACTAGAACTGTTCCCTCGTAAATCATGACCTCTTTAGCGTAGGCCTTTATTTCAACAAAAACATTATTTTTTATTTTTTTTGTACTTTAGTTTGAAATGTTCCGATGTTCCGATATTTTACGAACACGGAGTAGAGATGATGAGTAGAAGTGCTTTATGTGAAATATATGCAGAACTATTGGAGTCATGGTAATAAATCCTTCAGCTATGGCTTGTACCTCGAGTGGAGAGTAACATGAAAACACAAGCCTAGGCAGTTAGTTGTTTTACAGGGCTCTACATGTTTCCAATGTACAGGACATGAACTCCACGGACTAGACATTTCTACTGAGTACCATCTTCACATGATGGCGTGTGACATTGAGCCTCTCTTTGGGACATGTGTGTTCATGTTAACACTGAGTCACTATAAACACATCTCTAGGGCTCTGTCCCAAACACATGAGAGAGAGAGAGAGGGATGCACACGCACGCACGCACACACGCACACACGCACGCACGCACGCACACACACACACACACACACTATAACTGTGTCTCCAGGGCTCAGGCACAGCTGTATGATGGGCAATAGAATGTTACATCATCTGATGTCCCAGGACTCTCAATAGACTCTGTGTTCATATCACATATCACCTACACTGGCAACAGCCAAAATAAATAGCCTCTGTATTAGGCTTAACATATCCAATCTGAACCGGCAGGCCACAGGTAGCCAGCCTATGGGTACGAATAATGGTTAAATAAAAACATTTAAGAATATAATGTGCAATGCTGTATTCTTTTTTTTCTTCACATTTTCAAACAGTCCATTTATATTTTCCAACATATACATTTGGGTGAGTTTTTTCTCTCTCGCCTGAGTAGCCTCGTTTCACTGCCAAAAACATAATTAAACCATCTAGTGTTCAGAGAAATAACAACACAATGTCAAATACAGGTAGCCTAGTCAAATAATTAACATCCAATCACATTAACCGTTACTCTCTCGCGGGAATTCCACTAGTGGTCCGTATGTAGCCAAACGTAGCTGCTGCTCATGTTGGTATCTGTACTGACGGAGCAAAAGCCATGTCAGGGAGACGTAGTGGAGTGGTAACGCGCGTGCAAGCAGTTGTTCCCGACGCCACTTGGGTAGAACTGCAGCATCCACCGAGAGGCTCTTGCTGCCAAGGGAATGCCTGACAGCTTGAAAGACATTTTGGACACTACAGTGAAAATGGTTAACTTTGTTGAAGCAAGGCCCTTGAACTCTTGTGTATTTTCTGCACTATGCAATGATATGGGCAGCGACCATGTAACACTTTTACAACATACAGATGTGCGCTGGTTATTAAAGGGCAAAGTATTGAAAAGTTTTTTTAAATTGAGAGACAAGCTTAAAGTTTTCTTTACTGACCATAATTTTCACTTGTCTGACCGCTTGTATGATGACGAATTTCTCACACAACTGGCCTATCTGGGTGATTTTCTCTCCTGAATGATCTGAATCTAGGATTACAGGGACTCTCCAACTATATTCAATGTGCGGGACAAAATTGAGGCTATGATTAAGAAGTTGGAGCTCTTCTCTGTCTGCATTAACAAGGACAACACACAGGTCTTTCCATCATTGTATGATTTTTTGTGTGCAAATGAACTCAAGCTTACAGACAATGTCAAATGTGATATAGCAAAGCACCTAAGTGAGTTGGGTGCGCATTTACGCAGGTACTTTCCCAAAACGGATGACACAAACAACTGGATTTGTTATCCCTTTCATGCCCTGCCTCCAGTCCACTTACCGATATCTGAACAAGAGAGCCTCATCGAAATTGCAACACGCATTTCTGTGAAAATGTAATTTAATCAGAAGCCACTGCCAGATTACTGGATTGGGCTGCACTCAGAGTATCCTGCTTCGGCAAATTACGCTGTTAAGACACTGATGCCCTTTGCAACCACGTACCTATGTGAGAGTGGATTCTCGGCCCTCACCAGCATGAAAACTAAATACAGGCACAGACTGTGTGTGGAACATGATTTACGACTGAGACTCTCTCCAATACAATCCAACATTGCAGAGTTATGTTCATCCTTTCAAGCACACCTTTCTCATTAACCTGTAGTCAAATCAAATCAAATGTATTTATATAGCCCTTCGTACATCAGTGATATCTCAAAGTGCTGTACAGAAACCCAGCCTAAAACCCCAAACAGCAAGCAATGCAGGTGTAGAAGCACGGTGGCTAGGAAAAACTCCCTAGAAAGGCCAAAACCGAGGAAGAAACCTAGAGAGGAACCAGGCTATGAGGGGTGGCCAGTCCTCTTCTGGCTGTGCCGGGTGGAGATTATAACAGAACATGGCCAAGATGTTCAAATGTTCATAAATGACCAGCATGGTCAAATAATAATAATCACAGTAGTTGTCGAGGGTGCAGCACCTCAGGAGTAAATGTCAGTTGGCTTTTCATAGCCGATCATTAAGAGTATCTCTACCGCTCCGGCGGTCTCTAGAGAGTTGAAAACAGCAGGTCTGGGACAGGTAGCACGTCCGGTGAACGTGAGTAGTGAATTATTCACAATTTTCGATGAACAAATAAGGTTTTATATGTAAGATGGTTAAATAAAGAGCAAAATGATTGATTATTATTATATTATTATTTGTACCCTGGTTCTGTAAGAGCTCTTTGTCACTTCCTACGAGCCGAGTTGTGACAAAAACTCACACTCATTGTTATGTTTAATAAATGTATCGTATAGTGTGTATGTGGCAGGCTTACAACGATGGCAAAAAACAACATTTGAGAGTGCGCTGACCCTGGTGCTAGAGGTGGTACTCAGCTGGAGGTTGAATGTTTGAAGGGGTACGGGACTATAAAAAGTTTGGGAACCACTGGCCTACACCATCACAGTAAATCCATTATTTATGTTAGACAGGTCTAAAAAATCATGATATGAAGAAAACGTAGTCTATTTCAGAAGAATAGAACAGCATACTCTGAGTTGTCATTATGTTAGGCTCTGATATGGCTTTGCCATATGGCTGTGGGCTACACTAGTTCATTTAGCAGTCAAGATTTGCTTAGAATTTCGTGGCATTATTTTACATTATTTTATAGTATGAAGAATACAATTGAACAAAGCTGAATAAAATAGAAAGGCAATTTTTTCCAAACATTTGGGGGCGTGCTCACATGCGGCTATTCTATCTTGGGCAGTTACAAAGAAACAGGTCCTACTATACGCTTAATGTAGAGTTATTTATGTAACTTTAGTTGTGATACAAACGCTTGGCTATATGCTTTGATTCATTCTAAGGCTGTATGATGCAACTCTAATGATGATTTGAAAAAAGTCACATGAAAGGTATGTTTTTTGCACAGGCTGTACACCTACATCAGCTTCTCATTCATAAATTGACAAGCACTTGATCATGCCTAGAATTACCCGGCGGGCATCCTCTTTGTGTGGCCATAATTTCTCTTAAAGAAATCCATGCCTTTTGCGGCCTGTGGCCGTTGTGCCCTTGGGCTGAATATAATAATTAGAATTCTCCCGGCTGGGCGCTCTCCAAAACGACTCTCACAGACATGGCTCTCCATCACGTGATCGGGTCTTTCTCACAGGCTACAAGTGAAGACAGACACATTGGGGACGCAACTGTGCACGTCGTTATCCAATTCGGAGGTGCATATTGAAGATATTGGAAGAACTGTCCACATTTACTTTTCGTCAGCCAACAAGATGAGTAGACCTAACGGACAGCAAAAGCACTAGTCTATGTCAATCTACTATCCCCCATATTCTGTGCAAGAAACAAATATTCCAAACATAGTCTGGGATAGTTGTGGGATCCCAAAGTTATACAACTACTAGCATCAAAAAACTTTTTTAAGTAATGCAGCTGATGCAACAGAACGTTTAGCTTAAAATGTTGATAAACTATTAGGCTATTTCTTCACATCATAAGCGCAGCAATGCGCGCACATGGTAGTAGGCTATAAGTGCGAATGCACCATTGGTATGAAAACACCATTCTTAAAAGTGACCGCAAATGCGATTATGCATGTAATGCTTTAATTAGAAAGGTGCATTTGTATGGTGAAAATGATCTTCCTCAAACTTGAAACTCACGCGCTGCTTATGTATGCCAGTTAGGCTCTACACCCGTTGTAAAGCGGATTAATGTGCTTCATTTAAAGAAGTTATTTGGCCACTTTACTTGTTATGCAAACGTTGGGCTATATGTTGTGATTTTTGGGGCATTCTTAGGCTGCATGATGCAACTCTAATGATGATTTGAAAAAAGTCTCATGAAAGACATGAGCTCTGCTTTGTTTTTTTTGTGCAAGCTGCACACACTTCATCACGCCTCTAGTTTCCCGAGCAGAAAATATATCATTCACAAGTCATAGGGTATTGTCACTAATCAGACTATTCTTGAATTTATCTTGTCTTTAAATATACAAAAAAATATGGAGTTATGTTACACATGCAACTAACACAGACATAGAAATGTCTGCTCTACCAAAAATTACAACCAACTAATTGCAGCATTACCACAAAAATGGGAGAGGCAAGTGGAAGGGGGAAAAAGTAAGGAACTTGTCTGTCGGCCCTGCATTAAAGACCAGAATTGGTTAAGGAAAATTGTGATAAATAAAAATATATACCAGTTTTATTTAAGGACCAAAAATTGACAGCTGTGCATATAAATTGCAAAATAGTTGGGAAGAGATTTTCGATGTACCGATTCCATGGCACATGGTTTATGAATTGACACGCAAAACAATGCCTTATTCAAAACTTTAATTATTATACAACATTCTTGCAACCAATAGAATGCTATATATATGGTAGTTACAATCTTCCCAGCTCATAGATCATTTATTTTGGTATTGTCCATATGTAGCTCGTTTTGTGTCACAGGTCCAGGAATGGCTGAAGAATTTCAACATTTACCTAGAACTAACACTGCAGGTAGCAATACTGGGTGATTTGAAAAGTCATAGTCAATCGATCAATAATATAATAATTATTTTAGCAAAAATGTCTATTTTTAATTTACAATCCGTGTAAACTATGAGAATAGAAAGGTTCAGTACTTTTGAGAAGCATCACAGCACAGTTGAGAAATGTATGGCGAATATAAATCCAAAATGGATGATGTTGAGAGATAGATGGGAGGGGATGAATGGAGCTGAAGGATGGGACTAATAACAAGATAAACAATGTAAAACACACGGGGTCTGTAAAATGTATATAGGTTCGAACCTTTTGTGAAATAGCACAAATAGAAATAAAATCGGATGGACATCAGAAATAGAGGAAGGCCAGGACTAAAAACAAACAAAATATAACTATTGTAAAACAGATTGTGTCTGTAAAATGTGTATAGTATGTATAAACTGAAGGTAGAAGCCTACGTGTTATTGTTTATTAGTTTACTCCAATTGGAGGAGGGGTGGTGGGGTTTGTGGGGAATAATAAAGCTATATTCTATTTTAAAAAGTGTATATGTATGTACAGTTGAAGTCGGAAGTTT
Source organism: Salvelinus sp. IW2-2015 (assembly GCF_002910315.2). Lineage (NCBI taxonomy): Eukaryota > Metazoa > Chordata > Actinopteri > Salmoniformes > Salmonidae > Salvelinus > Salvelinus sp. IW2-2015. Next base: position 166,206 of record NW_019942857.1, on the reverse strand, counting down.
ACATACACTTAGGTTGGAGTCATTAAAACTCATTTTTCAACTACTCCACAAATGTATTGTAACAAACAATCTACTTTGTGCATGACACAAGTCATTTTTCCAACAATTGTTTACAGACAGATTATTTCACTTTTAATTCACTGTATCACAATTCAAGTGGGTCAGAAGTTTATATACACTAAGTTGACTGTGCATTTAATTAAACAGCTTGAAAAATTATAGAAAATCATGTCATGGCTTTAGAAGCTTCTGATAGGCTAATTGACATAATTTGAGTCAATTGGAGGTGTACCTGTGGATGTATTTCAAGGCCTACCTTCAAACTCAGTGCCTCTGCTTGACATCATGGGAAAATCAAAAGAAATCAGCCAAGACCTCATAAAAAAATTGTAGACCTCTACAAATCTGGTTCATCATTGGGAGCAATTTCCAAATGCCTGAAAGTACCACGTTCATCTGTACAAACAATAGTACGCAAGTATAAACACCATGGGACCATGCAGCCGTCATACCGCTCAGGAAGGAGACGCATTCTGTCTCCTAGAGATTAATGTACTTTGGTGCGAAAAGCGCAAATCAATCCCAGACAACAGCAAAGGACCTTGTGAAGATGCTGGATGAAACCGGTACAAAAGTATCTATATCCACAGTAAAACGAGTCCTATATCGACATAACCCGAAAGGCCGCTCAGCAAGGAAGAAGCACTGCTCCAAAACCGCCATAAAAAAGCCAGACTACGGTTTGCAACTGCACATGGGACAAAGTTGTACTTTGGAGAAATGTCCTATGGTCTGACGAAACAAAAGTAGAACTGTTTGGCAATAATGACCATCATTATGTTTGGAGGAAAAAGGGGGATGCTCGCAAGCCGAAGAAACACCATCCAACCGTGAAGCACGGGGTGGCAGCAATGCATGTCTGTGGAGGTGATTTGCTGCAAGAGTTGAGTTTATTTTATTTTTACATGGACAGTGCACATTAATCAACGTTTCAGTAAAAGTGCCGGTTTTAGCCAGCCGGCTAATTTTCAACCGCAGTCCTTGGGCAGGTTATTAAAAACAATTACAATATAGACAATCATTGAGCAGTGAGCACACGCAGAGCAACATAGGACAAGCAAGACATAGCATACAGACAGAGCAACATAGGACAAAAAGCAGCAAGACAAAATTCATAAAAGCAACAAAGTGTTTCCACACCTCACAAGCTACAGACAACAGACAACATGGAACGCGGCAATACACAGCTAGGGATTATGTTCACAAATCTGATTGACCTTTAGCCATGTCTTCATGCACTTTGTGAAAGTGTGATATGTGGTGCAGTTATGTGTGTCTGATGGCAGTGTATTCCAGACATGGGAAGCTCTCACAGAGAAAGCGGATTTACTATGGGTGCTTTTCCTTAAGGGAACTATACAGTCACCTCTCATGGCAGATCTTGTGGATCTGCTGCTGTGGGGATGGGTTTCTGTTAGACTAAAGGTGCTTTTCCTTAAGGGAACTATACAGTCACCTCTCATGGCAGACCTTGTGGATTTGCTGCCATATGTTTGGGCTTTCTGTTGAACTAAAATACTGAGTGGAGGGGGAGCCAGGCCAAATAGACATGCGTCGGTGTATTGCACAAGATTTTCCCAACTCAGGAGCTCATGGTTTCTGAGGATGTAACAGTGATGATGGCTATTGGGCTTCCTATCAAGCACTTTGATAGCCTGTTTGTAACCTGGACCATTACAGTAGTGAGTTCTTGTGCAGCTTGTTGTTTGCTCTTTGCATGCACATATATCACTGTATCATCTGCATACATTTGAACTTCAGACCCAGTACAGACAGAAGGCAGGTCATTAATGTACAGGCTGAACAGGAGGGGCCCCAGTATTGACCCTTGGGGCACGCCCACATCATAGCTAAGAGTGGGCGACAGCTCATTGCTCACTCTGACACACTGAGTTCTGCCTTCAAGGTATGATTTCATCCATCTCAAGGCATCGGGGGAAAAGTTGAACATGGACAATTTTGTGATGAGAATCTCATGGTTAACAGTATCAAAAGCCTTCCCTAGGTCCAGAAACACAGCCCCAACAACGCCCCCTTTGTCCATCTTGGACTTCACATTTTCCAGAAGAAAGCAGTTGGCCGTTTCTGTGGAGTGTTTCGCTCTGAAGCCAAACTGCATGGAGTGTAATGTGAAGGGGCTGTTGGGCAATCAGTTGTTCTGCTACACACTTTTCAACAACCTTTAACACCACAGGTAGTATACTAATGGGCCTGTAGTTACTCACGTCAGCAGGGTCGCCCTATTTAAAGATGGCCGTTATTATGGCCGACTTCCATACCCTTGGAAACACCCCGAGACCAATAAAGTAGGAATTGAAGGCTAWTGCTATTTCGACTGCATCCTGTGTTAGATTGTTATTCACCATGATTTCTAGTCTTTTTGCAGTGTTACTATGGTCTTTCCCTGTTAACTTTTTAACAGGGAAAGAGGGACTGGAGCACTTCACAAAATAGATGGCTCATGAGGATGGAAAATTATGTGGATATATTGAAGCAACATATCAAGACATCAGTCAGGAAGTTAAAGCTTCCTATTATTCTGACATTTCAAATCCTTAAAATAAAGTGAAGATCCTAACTGACCTAAGACAGGGAATTATTACAAGGAATTTAATCCTTGTAAAAATCCTTGTCAGAAATGGTGAAAAACTGAGTTTAAATGTATTTGGCTAAGGTGTATGTAAACTTCCGACTTCAACTGTGCAAAGTCCCCCCATTTTTGGGGAACAAAAGTTTTGGGACAAATTCACATATATGTGTATTAAAGTAGTCAAACGTTTAGTATTTGGTCCCATATTCTTAGCACACAATGATTACATCAAGCTTGTGACTCTACAAACTTGTTGAATGCATTTGCTGTTTGATTTGATTGTGTCCAAAATAAATTCATGGTAAAGAATGTATTGTGTCATTTGGAGTCACTTTAATTGTAAATAAGAATATAATATGTTTCTTAACACTTCTACATTAATGTGGATGCTACCATGATTACGGATAGTCCTGAATGAATTGTGAATAATGATAAGTAAGAAAGTTACAGACGCACAAATATAATACCCCCAAGACATGCTAACCTCTCACCATTACAATAACAGGGGAGGTTAGCATACCCCTAATACATGCTAACCTCTCACCATTACAATAACAGGGGAGGTTATCATTTTTCTTTAGGGGGGGGTATGATACTTATGCCTCTGTAACTTTCTCACTCATGGATAGGGCTGTTAAGGTGACCGTATTACCACCACACTGGCGGTCACGAGTCATGAAGGCAGTCAAATTCCATGTAACCATTGAGTCACGGTAATTAGTCTTCTCAATTAGTCTTCTCCAAGCTCTGATGCAGCTGATGGTCATTAGTAGCCTACCAAACTTGCTAACTGCCAGGTACTCAGCATTAGTGTCCCTCTAATCACTCTGACATCAATGCAAATGTAACCGAAAATCTAATCAAACACCATGAGAGCCAATGAGCTCTTGTTGCTCAACATTTCTATAGCTATGCAATTGCGTGAGAAAACAGAGTGATGGCCTCTATTAAAAAGAGAGAGGATCCCATCAGCTTTCTATAGGCTAGACCTAGACATATGGATTTAATAGAATCCACTCGCTCAGATATTGAATACATTGGCTGGCACTAATCAAACACCACCAAAGGGATAAGGATTTGGGGAAATGGTAAATTCCTCAAATTCTTCCTCAACATATGTCTACCTCTCCAAACACAGTTCATGGTCTAAGCTTCCAAACAGAATACATGCGTACAGATACGTCTCCAAGATCAGCGGTGGACTGTGGTTGTTGATATGAACAAGGCAATACCCCATAAAATCTCTACCCAGCATCTCTACCCAGACAATCTCTACTCAACGTCCTCTACCAGACAATCTCTACTCAACGTCCTCTACCAGACAATCTCTACTCAACGTCCTCTACCAGACAATCTCTACCCAACGTACTCTACCAGACAATATTGACTAGAACCCAAAAATGTGATCATATTACTCCAGTGCTAGCCTCTCTACACTGGCTTCCTGTTAAGGCTAAGGCTGATGTCAAGATTTTACTGCTAAACTACAAAGCATTACATGGGCTTACTCCTACCTATCTTTCCAATTTAGTCCTGCCGTAACATACCTGCACGTACACTACGGTCACAAGATGCAGGCTTCCTTACTGTCCCTAGAATTTCTAAGCAAACAGCTGGAGGCAGGGCTTTCTCCTATAGAGCTCCATTTTACAGAATGGTCTGCCTATCCATGTGAGAGACGCAGACTCGGTCTCGACCTTTAAGTCTTTATTGAAGTCTCATCTCTTCAGTAGGTCCTATGATTGAGTGTAGTCTGGCCCAGGGGTGTGAAGCTGAATGGAAAGGCACTGGAGCGACGAACTGCCATTGCTGTCTCTGCCTGGCCGGCTCCCCTCTCTCCACTGGGATTCTCTGCCTCTAACCCTATTACGGGGCTGAGTCACTAGCTTACTGGTGCTCTTCCATGCCGTCCCTAGGAGGGGTGCGTCACTTGAGTGGGTTGAGTCACTGATGTCATCTTCCTGTCCGGGTTGGCGCCCCCCTCGGGATCGTGCCGTGGGGGAGATCTTTGTGGGCTATACTCAGCCTTGTCTCAGGGTAGTAGGTTGGTGGTTGAAGATATCCCTCTAGTGGTGTGTGGGCTGTGCTTTGACAAAGTAGGTGGGGTTATATCCTGCCTGTTTGGCCCTGTCCGGGGGTATCGTCGGACAGGGCCACAGTGTCTCCCGACCCCTCCTGTCTCAGCCTCCAGTATTTATGTTGCAATAGTTTGTGTCGGGGGGCTAGGGTCAGTCTGTTATATCTGGAGTATTTCTCCTGTCTTATCCAGTGTCCTCCCTCTAATTCTCTCTTTCTCTCTTTCTTCTCTCTGAGGACCTGAGCCCTAGGACCATGCCTCAGGACTACCTGGCCTGATGACTCCTTGCTGTCCCCAGTCCACCTGGTCATGCTGCTGCTCCAGTTTCAACTGTTCTGCCTGCGGCTATGGAACCCTGACCTGTTCACTGGACGTACTACCTTGTCCCGGACCTTCTGTTTTGGACTTTCTCTCTACCGCACTTGCTGTCTCTACCTCTGAATGATCGGCTATGAAAAGCCAACTGACATTTCCTCCTGAGGTGCTGACCTGTTGCACCCTCTACAACCACTGTGATTATTATTATATGATCCTGCTGGTCATCTATGAACATTTGAACATCTTGGCCATGTTATAATCTCCACCCGGCACAGCCAGAAGAGGACTGGCTACCCCTCAGAGCCTGGTTCCTCTCTAGGTTTCTTCCTAGGTTTTGGCCTTTCTAGGGAGTTTTTCCTAGCCACCATGCTTCTACACCTGCATTGCTTGCTGTTAGGGGTTTTAGGCTGGGTTTCTGTACAGCACTTTGTGACATCGGCTGATGTAAAAAAGGCTTATAAATACATTTGATTGATTGATTGAATCTCTACCCAACGTCCTCTACCAGACAATCTCTACCCAGCATCCTCTACCAGACAATCTCTACCCAATGTCCTCTACCAGACAATCTCTACCCAATGTCCTCTACCAGACAATCTCTACCCAATGTCCTCTACCAGACAATCTCTACCCA
>NW_019942857.1:150075-160083 GCF_002910315.2 Salvelinus sp. IW2-2015 | reverse complement strand
CAACGTCCTCTACCAGACAATCTCTACTCAACGTCCTCTACCAGACAATCTCTACTCAACGTCCTCTACCAGACAAGGTAATTCTCAACTCTGTGATTAAGGTCAGTGTGGCACAACACATCTTTGCAGACCTGATAAGCCCTGATTAGAAAGCATCTGCTCAACATACTATACTGTAGTCCTACATTAGCAGATCATAGAGAGGGAGTGTGTGTGTGTGTGTAAATGTGTGTGTATGACCACTCCACCTCTCCTCTTTCTGACTACCTGTTGGTCCAACCACAGAGGGTGGGAAGGTGAAAGGGCATGGATCATAGATAGGGCTCAGCCACGCCAGGTGTCACAATAAGCTAGACTGGAGTAACAACACACACACACACACACACACACACACACACACACACACATCATCACTCATAGTACATCTCTATAGTCTCCTAACCCCATCATCACCTCTATAAGTACATCTTCCTTAGTCTCCTAACCCCACTCAGTCACTCTTTATCTCTCATTTTAGTCACCAGCTCTCAGACTATGTGAGTAGTTCCTAACCCCATCATCACCTCTATAGTACATCTCCTATAGTCTCCTAACGCCAGCTTGTGTTTCTAGCTCAAAGTGCAGTAATATCTAACAATTCACAAAATACACACAATACACACAATATCTAAGTAAAGAATGGAATTAAGAATACATAGTATACGACGAGCAATGGCAGCATGGTGTGCCTGCTGTGTGTGAAGTCAGTTTGAACCATTCAGCTAGTGAGGGTTATGGTCCATAGTCACGGCTCATCTCCCATGGTGCCTCAAAGGGGTTGTAAACTTTGTTTCCTGGTTACCGGACAACATAAGGAGTCGGAGCTGCTCAGAGAGAGAGCGGAGAGAAACTCTAGTTCTACTGATGCCCTCTTCTTCTCTCTGTTTCTTTGTACAGTATTAACTTTAGTACGTCCCTCCCCGAACCTCGGCGCGAACCAGGGACCCTCTCACACATCAACAACAGTCCTACACTTGCTCTCGTTCTCTCTCTGTTTTTATTCTTTCATTGCTCTCCCTCCTCTCTCGCTCTCTCTCTCAGTCTCTCTCTTCTCATTCTCTCTCTCTCATTCTCTCTCTCTCTCATTCTCTCTCTCTTCTCTCCCTTCTTCCTTCATCTCTCTTCCTCCCTCTCTCTCACTTTCTCTTCATCCATCCCTCTCTCTCTGTCCTCCGCTGTCTCTGTCATCCTCAGGAGTCTGAAGGAGGACCATCTGTTGGTGTGTGTGTGTTGTGTGTGTTGTGATGTGTTGTGTGTGTGTGTGTGTGTGTTGTGTGTGTTGGTGTGTGTGTGGGTGGGGGTGTGTTGTGTGTGTGTGTGTTGTGTTGTCTGTTGTGTGGTGTGTGTGTGGTGTGTTGTGTGTGTGTTGTAAACTCCAGTCTAGCTTAATTGTGACACCTGGCGTGGCTGAGCCCGTATCTATATTCCAGCCCTTTCCACCTCTTCCCACCCTCTGGTGGTTGGCACAACAGTATGTCAGAAAGAGAGAGTGGACGTGTCATACACACACATTAACACAAACACACCACACTCCCTCTCTATGATCTTGCTAATGTAGGACTACAGTATAGTATGTTGAGCAGATGCGTCTAATCAGGGCTTATTCAGTCAGTGTGTGCCACAAAGTAATAGTAGAACCTGCTGGTGCTTTAGTTCTAGGACGTGGTGAGGACGGATAAGATTCAGTAGTGCTGTGAATTTCTACGAGACGGGTGAGAATGCTGTAACGCTGAGTGTCTGGTAGAGGACGTTAAGAGTGTAGATGGTAGAGATTGTCTTAGAGAGTCGTAGATTGAGGACTGGTAGAGATTTTATAGAGGACTGGGTGGTTTCGGTGGAAGTAGAATTGGTAAGACCGGTAGAGATTGTCTGGAGAACTGGTGAGAGCTGAGAGCTGTGTAGAGAATTGTCTGTAGAGGCGGTGGGCTAGAGATGTCTGTAGAGGACGTTGGGTAGAGATTGTCTGGTAGAGGACGGTAGAGATTCTGGTGAAGACGTTGGGAAGATGTCTGGTAGGAGTGGGACGGTGTGGCTAGAGATCGGAATTGTCTGTAGAGACGTTGGGTAGAGATTGTCTTAGAGAGTGTAAGGATCGGTGACGTTGGTAGAGATTGTCTGGTAGAGATGGTAGGATCTGGTAGAGACGTTGATTCTGTAAGGACGTTGGGTAGACATTGTCTGGTAGAGACAGTTGGGTAGTTAGATTGTCTGGCTAGAACAGTTGGAGTAGAGATTTCTGTAGAGGACATTGGGTTAGATTGTCTGCGTTAGGAGCTGACGTTGTAGAGATTGTCTGTAGAGGATGTGGGTAGGAATTGTCGGAGAAGGACGTTGGTAGAATTTGTCTGTAGAGGACGTTCGGTAAGCCATACAGCCGAGACGAGACACGATCACGATAGAGACGATGGAGGGCAACCAATGGAGATGAAGTAGAGCCCGCTCGAAGCCTCTGATCCAAGAGAAAAGAGAGCAAAGAGAGAGAGGGGGGGAAACAACGAAGCGGTGAATCGCCACTATCTGCCCAAGAGTGACGGCTATATCTCTGTGGAGCAAGTCCATCGTTTCGAATGAAGCCACCAGTAGATAGCAACATGGTGCGGAGAGATGGACGGACGAGAAGCAAGTGGGCCATTCCCTATTGTGTAAACCCTGAGTCTTAAAGCGATCAGATTAGACAAAGTCAGACCATGGACTTACTGCTAGGTCACAAGGATCAATACAAACTACACTCAGCAACAGCCTCATGTTGTTCCTCGTCAATACTGCAGACCTGGTCCTTTTATGACGCATGTTCAGCTGATTCAAGCTAGCATTTCCTCTAACTACTAATCATTAATTATATTAACCCATTAAATGTTCATTGAGGAAAATGCGTGTTTAATAAAAGATGGTTGCATACGTTAGGATTCTCCCAAACGTCGCGTTCCATGAATGCCAAAAATGCTGGTACCACCCAAGACAACCTTAGAGGAGTAAGAAGTGAGAGAAATATATTTCCACAGGCTTAGTGCTTGACATTGTTTTGGTTCCTATGGACAGAGTGAATAATTTCCAAGCTGCCAAAAGAATCCATTCGCTGAGGCAGAAAGAGACACTATCTGGCAGATTTGACCGAGTTCATATGACTTGACTCGAGTCAGACTCGAGTCACAAATATGATGACTTACAATTCGACTTATAAACACCAATGACTCGGGATTGACTTGGACGAAGCCTTATAACTTGACCTGACTTGACACCCTCCCCAAACTGACTGCATACCCTCCTCAAGCCCAATGTTAAAAATGATGCCTATTAAAAAAAGTGTGCATCGCAGTCAACTCTTTCATTTAACGCATTACAGTTTAACGGACAGCAGCCAATCAAATGTGCCAGTAAGAAAAAAGTTGTGCGTGGAGTGCAGAGGCGTCGCGGGTGAATCAGATGAGCCCTTGGAAGATATGACCCAAAATTATTATTTTCGGATATAAAGACGACGCTGTATCAACAAAAAACGATTGCAACTGCAAAAACATGCGCGGAAGAAAATTAGACGCGGAGCGCAAACAATTTCCAACTTTGTTCGACATTTAGTCACCAAAGAACGGTAAGTCGTGGCTGAATTATAGCCGACAGCTAAATTTATACTTTACTAGGTATTCATGTAGGCTAAACGTAAATCATATGACGGCCTCCACACAGTTCAGTCAGTGCAGAACTATCATTCACCAAGATTGAGCTACAACTGGCTAGGCAGTGGTACCTAGTCCTTGCCCTGATGTTTACTGCTGTCGCTAAAACCATTGACATATGTTAGCCTACTGTAACCACACAGAGAGGTATGTGTGTGTGTGTTAAGTTGGCGATTGTTACAAGCCCTACATCGCCCGAATGCCCCCATAGCGATCCTCAGATAGTCGATCACTATTGGGGGGGGTCTTTCTCATGGCTACCCATGTATTTCCATGGAAATATAACGTTTATTTAGAAAGTAATAAATATATATAATAATTTTTAAAACCTTTCATGATTTGCGAAATGTTAACTATACTAACTGATTACTCTAGTTAAAAAACTATGAAATGTATTACAGTTTGGTGGAAGAGCACATTATGACTCCAAAGTTTTGGACTGTAAGCCGAGACTTAGTATCTCGTATAACAATTTTTTAGAAGTATTCTAGCCTTAAGGATATGTAAACTAGGCAGGTTGCATGCTGGTTTAAAAGACACAGATTTGGCGTTATGCACAATTCAGTTCTAGCGGCTAGTAAAGAGGACATGACGTTGTGAACAGCGCTTGTGTTTGCTACATGCGAGGGAAGACCGTACTAGAAGTATTTAGATTTTGGTTCCTGAGCTCTGAGGATGTCGTGATGCGTTCAAAACTCGTTCTGGTAGTATAGAGTGCACACACGAGTTCTCGGTATGAACCCTTTAGTGCTCTTAAGAGCCAGCCGTCTCGCGCGAAAAAATATCTCATATGACGATAAGAGACCTTGTCCACCTGCTTGAGCAGTATGTCCTGGATAGCAAGAACCATTGTGTGGGTTAGATGTTATTGCTCTATGTATATACAGCCAGCTATTGTGGTAGAGATTGTCATAGAACATTAGCAGGAAATGTCTGAACGATACAACCAATTCAGTCTGGTATAATGAAACATGAATATCTAGTACGCTGAGATTCAGACAGTAGACAATATCCATACTAACACTAGTATTCATAACCATTAGTCTAACACTCTAAGACATAGGTCAACGAAACATGGTCACAGAAAAAATGCACCACGACCTTAAATTACTCACCTGAACACTAGCACGCTATAAATTGCGAGTGCTGAAGCTGTCAAAGAAACTGCCGAGCTATAGAGAAAACTTCATCCCAGATAGAGGCACTAAAAAGCCTAGATGAAGAATACATAAGACAAAGATTGCACTCAGTCCTCTAAGCATGACGTAAGTCTCAGAGTTCGTCTTCATACGTACCTCTGCGGACTATATGAGAGCAAAACATTGAGTTAAATAACTTAATTTCGCAGATTCCAGAGTAGATCTGATGCCATAAGTATATGAAGGACCTCCAGTGCAAAGCCATACACTTACTCGACCTCTAATAATTTCAGACTAGAGCCTTGTGCATTTATGAAGAGAAGCGTCAACACATTCAGCACCTCGGGAACATGTCAGTTGGCTTTCATAGCGATCATTCAGGTAGAGACAGCAAGTAACAAAAAGTCCGGTGGTGTAGTGTATAGATAAGTATAGTCCCACACAACCAGCGATCACGGACCTTAATAGCTCTACACGTCCACAAGTCGACGGCCGTCAGGTTTCTCGATTCGACACCAACTGTACGCGTGCCTGCAGGCAGACCACTCCTAGCTCATACACGAATAACATCTGCCTCAGCACATCCAATAAGAACACATAGTGAGTGCAACATACAAATTCCCCGTTCACACAAGGATACTATCACATTCAGAAGTCACCACAGTGTTATTGTATACACTGATGACCATATCAGTTTACCTATTGCAGCTCACACAGTCCACCTCCACATGCAGAGAAAAGAACAGTAATGGTGTAGGTTATCTTCCTGGACAATCCAGAAACAAGGAGCGGATAGAGCGGGAGGGGATAACTCTTTTAGCAAGCAGGTAGGTTGGACTCGTCCTGATTAAATGATCATGACGTAGGAGATCTAATCCACTCTAAGACCTAGTAAAACATTTTCTAATATATCAACTATCTCATATCTTGAACTCTTAAAACATTGTCCGCGCTCCACATCAGCGGAAACAATACAGAACCTAGACTATTTCCCTCCTCATAAATACTGGAGGCTGAGACAGTAACGTCGGCGGAGGACACTGTGGCCCTGATTCACATCTTAGAATATAAACCCTCGCTTGGTACACTGAGTTCTCACCACAAAACAGGTGCGAGAGCACAATTTGACTATATATCGGTACCCATCCTCTTGTCACAAATACAAGTCGCGCACCAACAACCACCTAGCGAGCGCGCGTCTATGGACGCTTCCATTGGCATGGAATTGATTAGTCACCATTTTTCACCCATATCAATACACATACTATCATCACTGAAAATAGTTCTTTATGGCATGAAAGATATTTAGCGCGCACAAAGAAAGACTCTGTGCTCGTTCTATCGCGTCCGAGCACAACGCATACGCCTTAAGGGGGTGTGACTTTCAGCATCCTCTCACCGAAACAAGAGATGTAATATTGAGCGTGCAATGCAAGAACACTTCAAAAACTGCCTAACTACCTATATGCTGAGACTCGCCTACTCCTCATCCCAAGTGAACGTCACAGGGATGTCTTACAGCTATTCATGTAAAGCTCCGATAGACCATGATGTGTCTCGAGGATGTATCAGGTATATTTATGGGTTTACAGAAGAGCAGAAGGAATATTTTCCGCAGTTAAGTACTGAGCAGAAGAAATGCGACATGCTGAGGCACGGCAGCCTGCTTGATTAGACCCAAGTGTCTATATATAGTCCCAATATCGCTCAGCATACCAAAGTGCTCTTTATCCCATTTCAGCTATTCACACTCTACCTCTCGCGCAGCTGACCTATCACATACAAATATCATACCAGAAATAACACCTATACGAACTAGATGAGATAATCTCTCCAACATAAACAAGCCCGTCACAGCGATGCCTAGACGGGCAACTCTGCATGAGATACATCTTCCTAGCGAGATCAGAAACAGTAGCGCTCATCGACCTCCCATGTCTACCGTCTACACTCCAGCTCGAGAGCATCTGTAATAGTACGATAGTGCGTAGACAAATGCAACCGAGCCTATGACCAGCTGTAGTCGAGTACTACATCAGAACTCTCTCCTATTTCTAAAAGCTCAGCAAGTGAGAGAGAGAGCCATTCTATATATAGATCAGCGTTCATGTGTACGTATAATGCACATTCGTATGATTGTGAAATCAGAGACAGAGCTAGGTCCCTTAAAATCAGACAACGCTACTCTATGTAGAGTGGACGCCTTCAATGGTATTCTACAATGCCCGATCATGTGTTAGTTACCCGTCTAAACCACTTCCATGGCATTTCCGTCCTCCTCTCGAGCGCTTAATGACACCTACAGCGCCCTGCGAAGCGAGATTGCTACTAGGTGGCGTCCTGAGGCTATCTGCAGGCCAGTAACTTGATACTAGATCACGATTCCATGAGTGTATCCACACTCGACTGATGGTTCTCGGTGCTCTCCGTCTAGACATGATAGGTGATCCCACCTCGTGCTAGACGGAATAGTCGCTTCCATCTCGACATGTACACCTGCCATGTACCCTGCGGTTCCTGAGAAGATTGAATAGTACTCTCTATTCTAGAAGCAGAGGAGATCCAGTCTTCGCATTCATGATGTACTTTCCTCGTTTGTGCTTGCGAATTTTGAATCGGAGAATAGTATATAGAGCGATCTATGCTCTACGATACCCTATAGTGTACAGCCTGGTCCCAGAAGTGCGAATTTGTCGCGCTACTTGCCTGAGAACATCCATTGGCTTCAGATATTCATATCCAAGCCATTGTCGTTCGCATCAAGCGAAATGCGGAGCTGACAACGGGAGATTGTAGATAAGCACAGAACAATGCACGTCAGCTGCAGTTTTAACCAGTCGGCATGGTGTAGAGAGAGAAGATATAAGATAGATTCTGAATGAAGCTAACCTCTGGGGCACACTGGCAATCAGTGGAGACTACCATGCGTGAGTTTCTTGTTACCGAATTTGTTGACTGCGAGGTATTCTTGTTCATAAATCATAAACACAACTCAACCAGTCCACCGCTGTAATTACCATCCTGTCGAATGTAGCCCTATTTTATCAGATCAGCATGTAATGATCTCTGCTGGTTTTAGAAGCATTGATCGACCATCTGAATAAATGACCATAATGTGTGTTAGAATAGTGGATATGAGGATAGATATGTTCGTAGGAATAGAAGGAAGTGTGAGGAATGTGACTGTATCCTATATCTCCCGCACCGCTAGACGCGTCTAAGTAGCCATCTCGATAATGTGCGCGATGGTTGTCTTCTTATTAGTGCCAGCCAATGATTCCAATGATCTGAGCGAGATTAGGCCTCATTATTCAAATCCATGCTCAGTTCGCTTTCTCAGGTCACGTCTCTCAAGTCTATCGTTTTCAGAAACAGTCTCTTGATAGAGTTTCCTGCTAACAATACCACTGCGCGTGCGCTATTTCAAAAATAAAAGGTTCCATCACAACAAAACTTACTTATCTATAACATCCCATCTCCTATTATATGTGCAAATAATCTCTACAATGATGTCACGAGTAGGTTCGCATACAGACAAGAAGCCCCAGCCATATGAAACCTCCATCTCTAAATCGATAGTCTAAAGCTAGATTAGCGAGATGTATGACCCAGTTACTATTCTCGAGGGAGATAAACTGTCTGCGCACTGAGGATATAGAAAGGACAACTCTATGAGAGTAGAGCGTCATCAAAGACTATACAGCTCGCAGTAGCATGCAGCCCATAAGCTTTCCGTGTTCAGTGACTGATCACATTAGACGTAATCATCAAGCACTGTGTGAAGCCCATTCCGTACAAGCTATTTGGAAGAGTTAACATATGTAATGCTATTTAAATCACTATGGAAGAAGTGAACATACGATGCATCTCATCCACTAAACAGGACATCGACATAATCGCATATGGTTTTTTAACGATTGATTAATTTCGTTTGAGCGTGTCACATACATGCAACACACTACTCAGATGTTACGCGTCTGAGACCTTGACAGGCTACAGGTTCTTAAGGATTGCAGTCAAATTTCACCTTCATTCACAGAACGCACGCTGTACTCACAACGTGTGCCAACATTCATCTAGCGCCATGCTTTATCCCCCATGTGAATTTGTCGATGTAACCACAAATTGTTGATCAGGCTAAGTATGGAAGATACTCACTACCCTCGACCCCGAAAACAGAGAAACAATATCGCATAACCCGTCCTCCTACTTATGAATCTCGTACTAGTCAGCGCTTATGAATGTACGTCTAGCTGTCTTGGTTCCAAGCTGGGAGAACTATAGAGCGTAAAACAACCCCAACATGTAAATATTGATAAAATTGACTTCATGTCTCAATCATTTAGGCCTGTACCTATTGCAGGGCCTTGGTGTTTTTCCTTCATGTGATCTGGCCCAAAACCTCTGGGGCCCGTATCACAACAAGTCTCTGTAGAGTGCTGATCTAGGATCAGGTCCCCTCTATCTTTATATTCCTATTAAGTTTATGATCTAAAAGGAAAATCTGATCTATATCGGCAGTCGGTACGTCTGAATACTTTGCGGTAATACGGTCCTGAGCCTTAGTTAAGGACCAAGTGATAAGAAAGCTTTAGGTGTATTGGGTTGGGGCTTACAAGTTTTATCCCCTAAAATTTACGCTGACAAGACAAGTATTCAACATGATGCAGATGTTAACATGGCAGATGATGTCAGTGGTTAAAGAAACATTTAACGACTGACTCTCTCCCCCCTTGCACTGCTGCAGTATAGTACCCCTTGTATCTAAGGCCACACTTCATAATTGCTTCCAGTTCATGAGGCGCACATGCTCAAATGAACTCAAATGACTCGAATCGGATTTTGAGTGAGTCTCCCATCTGTCCTGAACAGAAAGAGGAATACATAGTCAACTTGACCAAGCATGGACCAGTGACATATAGTACATCACTCCTTTTTAAATTACCCCTTTGCTTTTCATGCCACGAATTGCCCTCCAATACAGTTGTCAAAACTATACAGCGCATATCTAATACAGTTGCAGAAAATGTAACGTAACAGATAATTCCCCCAAAATACGGCGATGTTGTCCAAAAACCTTTTTTTACCCCCAAAACCAGTTTTAAATTTTTTCTTTTAGGGGGGTAAAGGGGGGCCCGGTTGATAAAGGCTAATCAACA
>NW_019942857.1:144520-150050 GCF_002910315.2 Salvelinus sp. IW2-2015 | reverse complement strand
CTGGGGTTAGGAGACTATAGGAGATGTACTATAGAGGTGATGACTGGGGTTAGGAGACTATAGGAGATGTACTATAGAGGTGTTGACTGGGGTTAGGAGACTATAGGAGATGTACTATAGAGCTGATGACGATATGTGATGTCATAGCTAGGTAGATAAATCTAGATATTGTTAATACAATATAAGATGATCTTGTCAGTCTAGCACTTAGATATGTGCTGTCTTTTATGAGATTTATACTTGGAGAATGAAGGATTCATATACTCAGATCTGAATTCAATCAATTGCAGAGGTGGGGAAACCGCACAGCGGGGTTCACTCTGTAATGTTTATTAAAGGTCATCACAAACATTATGATGAATACAACATTATGATGATCAAGGCAATATGCATTTTTACCTGCATCTGATTGAGTTGAGACCTCTTTCTATCTCCCTGTGTTGAATAGCCAGCTAGTTAAATATGCAGTATTCAATCCAATGGCGGCCAGTGTACGATGCAATGCAGCATCTAAACAAACAAACAATCCTGGCCATTAGAATACAGAGGAATTTGGAGATAGAACTCTATGTATTACCCAGACAAGACTTCCCTCCCTACCTCGCCATGGGCAGCATGTCAAAATACTTGTAATATTGCCAGTGGTTACGTTTCAATTGGAAAAGTGTTAGCTAGTCTTTTTTCTTTAGAGAGCAATTAAGGCCATTGTTCTTATGTAACAGCTGTTTGTGAATGTACCCTTTCAGTGATGGGGGAGGCTGTTGTGTTGGTGTGCTTTAAAAGACATTTGATTTATTTTTTGTTTACAGCGCTAATTTTGTGCTAATTCTCTTTGTTACCGTTGATTGAAGCTTTGGTGGTAATGTTAGTCAACAGACTACCCTCGTGCTCTGTGTCTGGCTGTATGGAATGTAAACTAAGCAACAACTTGATTGGAGGAAGACTCTTCCTCTACTGTAGCAATATAGTTTCAGTAGTTTCTTTCAGTACCCTCTTCAAAAAAAGACGAACATATTTTGGATCAAGCAGATGATCCCACCATGTTTCAGCAGGGTGTTGGTAGGAGCCCATGTTCCAGCAGGGTGTTGGTAGGAGCCCATGTTCCAGCAGAGTGTTGGTAGGAGCCCATGTTTCAGCAGGGTGTTGGTAGGAACCCATGTTTCAGCAGGGTGTTGGTAGGAGCCCATGTTCCAGCAGGGTGTTGGTAGGAGCCCATGTTTCAGCAGAGTGTTGGTAGGAGCCCATGTTCCAGCAGGGTGTTGGTAGGAGCCCATGTTTCAGCAGAGTGTTGGTAGGAGCCCATGTTTCAGCAGGGTGTTTCGTAGGAGCCCCATGTTTCAGCAGGGTGTTGATTAAGGAGCCCATGTTTCCGCAGATGTTGGTTAGGAGCCCATGTTGCAGCAGGGTGTTGGTAGGAGCCCATGTTTCAGCAGAGTGTTGTAGGAGCCCATGTTTCAGCCATGGTAGGGTTGGTAGGAGCCCATGTTTCAGCAGATGTGTGAGGAGACCCATGTCCAGCAAAGTGTTGGTAGGAGCCCAGTTTCAGCAGGGTGTTGGTAGGAGCCATGTTTTCAGCAGAGTGTGGTAGAGCCATGTTCCAGCAAAGTGTTGGTAGGAGCCATGTTTCAGCAGGGTGTGTGTAGGAGCCCATGTTTCAGCAGGGTGTTGGTAGGAACCCATGTTTCAGCAGAGTGTTGGTAGGAGCCAGTGTTTCAGCAGGTGTTGGTAGGAGACCATGTTTCAGCAGAGTGTTGGTAGGAGCCCATGTTTCAGCAGGGTGTTAGGTAGGAGCCATGTTTCAGCAGAGTGTTGGTAGGAGCCCATGTTTCAGAAAGTGTTGTAGGAGCCAGTTTCAGCAGGGTGTTGTAGGAGCCCATGTTTCAGCAGAGTGGTTTGGTAAGCCCATGTTTCAGCAGATGGTTGGTAGGAAGCCCATGTTCCAGCAGAGTGTTGAGGAGCCCATGTTCAAGCAGAGTGTTGAGAAAGCCCATGTTTCAGAAGAGTGTTGTTAGGAGCCCATGTTTCAGCAGGTGTTGGTAGGACCATGTTAGCAAGACAGAGTGTTGGTAGGAGCCCATGTTTCAGCAGAGTGTTGGTAGGAGCCCATGTTTCAGCAGGGTGTGGTAGGAAGCCATTTCAGCAGAGTGTTGGTAGGAGCCCATGTTCCAGCAGAGTGTTGGTAGGAGCCATGTTCAGCAGTGTTAGTAGGAGCCCATGTTCAGCAGGTGTTGTAGAGCCCATGTTTCAGCAGGGTGTGGTAGGAGCCATGTTTCAGCAGAGTGTTGTAGGAGCCACTGTTTCAGCAGGGTGTTGGGTAGGAGCCCATGTTTCAGCAGGGTGTTGGTAGGAGCCCATGTTTCAGCAGGGTGTTGGTAGGAGCCCATGTTTCAGCCGAGTGTTGGTAGGAGCCCATGTTTCAGCAGCGGTGTTGGTAGGAGCCCATGTTCCAGCAGAGTGTTGGTAGGTGCCCATGTTTCAGCAGTGACACGGTAAAGAACTAACATTGCTTACAGTGCAGCAGAAGTAGAGGTATGTAGCTGAGGCCCACATTGGCTTGTTTAAGATGGAACAGCAGTAGGTTACAGAAGCACCGCTTTTGTCGTTGCTTCGTATCAGAGGACAGCCAGCTAGCTACAGTGCACCTGGTCTATACAGTCGCTTAGTTTCAGATGACAGCAGTAGGCTTACAGTAGCACCTCTATACGTTGGCTTGTTTCAGTGACAGCAGTAGGCTACAGTAGCACCTCTAACGTTGGCTTGTTTCAGATGACAGCAGTAGCTACAACTAGCACCTCTAATGTTGGGGGGGACTTGTTTCAGATGGACAGCAGTAGCTACGGAGCACCTCATACGTTGGGCTTGTTTCAGATGACGAGCAGTACACTACAGTAGAACCGGTCTACATTGGCTGTTTAGATGGACAGCAGTGAGGTACGTAGCTCCTCCTATACGTTGCTTGTTTCAGATGGACACAGAGGTTACAGTAACAGGGGCTCTACGTGTGGCTTGTTTCAGATGGACAGCAGTAAGCACTACAGTAGCACCTCTCTACGTTGGCTTGTTTCAGATGGACAGCAGTAAGCTACAGTAGCACCTCTCTACGTTGGCTTGTTTCAGATGGACACCAGTAGGCTACAGTAGCTCCTCTATACGTTGGCTTGTTTCAGATGGACAGCAGTAGATTACAGTAGCACGTCTATATGTTGGCTTGTTTCAGATGGACACCAGTAGGCTACAGTAGCACGTCTGTATGTTGGCTTGTTTCAGATGGACACCAGTAGGCTACAGTAGCACCTCTATAAGTTGGCTTGTTTCAGATGGAGAGCAGTAGGTTACAGTAGCACCTCCTATACGTTGGCTTGTTTCAGATGGACAGCAGTAGGTTACAGTAGCGATGCGGTTAGCCATTGTGGCTGGTACCACGTATTGTCCCGGGTTTGTGGCTGTCTAGATCCCTGCTGTTTGTTGTTGTTTTCAATCTTCCCTGCGACCTGCCCAGTCTGGAACTGAGAGGAGTAACAGCGTAACCTATGTTGCTAGCTACCATGACAAAGTCCAAAGCCGGCAGGAGTACCGCTGAGGACAGTGGTGTCTCTCTATCACAGGTGAAGGATCTTTTAAATAAAAATAGTTCTACAAGCAGTTGTTACAACAACAAGAAAATAGCTTCAAGTGTTTTGTCCAAATACTGGTGGAGTCAACTAATAAAAGAATAGAAGACCTGACCAGAGAGGTCCAGGACCTGAAGAACAGTTTGCAGTTCTCCCAGGGTCAGCTCAATGAGTTGAAATAGGAAAACGGCAAGATGACAGCAATCAGTAAGTCATTGAGAGAGGACATCAGTTCTGTGTGTGAATCCATGATAACAATGAAGGAGAAATCAGATCTCGAGGGACAATCATGGCGGAACAACATGTTTGTGGACGGAATTGCAGAATCTCCACATGAGACCTGGACGAAGTCTGAGGATAAAGTGAGGGAAATGATCTCTGAGCAATTGAAGACGGACCACAGGAAGATTGAGGTGGAGCGTGCCCACAGGACTGGAAAAGCCATCACCGGCCCAGGTGACAGGCCCAGGCCAATAGTGGTCAAGTTCTTGAGGTTCAAGGACAAGGTAGCTGTTCTGGAAAAAGCCAATAACTTGAGAGGAACGTACAGTTGAAGTCGGAAGTTTACATACACCTTAGCCAAATACATTTAAAATCAGTTTTTCACAAATCCTGACATTTAATCCTAGTAAAAATTCCCTGTTTTAGGTCAGTTAGGAACACCACTTTATTTTAAGTGTGAAATGTCAGAACAATAGTAGAGAGAATTATTAATTTCAGCTTTTATTTCTTTCATCACATTCCCAGTGGGTCAGGAGTTTGCATACACTCAATTAGTATTTGGTAGCATTGCCTTTAAATTGGGTGCATTTTGGCCCATTTCTCCTGACAGAGCTGGTGTAACTGAGTCAGGTTTGTAGGCCTCCTTGCTCGCACACGCTTTTTCAGTTCTGCCCACACATTTTCTATAGGATTGAGGTCAGGGCTTTGTGATGGCCACTCAAATACCTTGACTTTGTTGTCCTTAAGCCATTTTGCCACAACTTTGGAAGTATGCTTGGGGTCATTGTCCATTTGGAAGACCCATTTGTGACCAAGCTTTAACATCCTGACTGATGTCTTGAGATGCTGCTTCAATATATCCACATAATTTCCCTCCCTCATGATGCCATCTATTTTGTGAAGTGCACCAGTCCCTCCTTCAGCAAAGCACCCCCACAACATGCTGCTGCCACCCCCGTGCTTCACGGTTGGGATGGTGTTCTTTGGCTTGCAAACATCCCCCTTTTTCCTCCAAATATAACGATGGTCATTATGGCAAAACAGTTCTATTTTTGTTTCATCAGACCAGAGGATATTTCTCCAAAAAGTACGATCTTTGTCCCCATGTGCAGTTGCAAACCGTAGTCTGGCTTTTTTGTGGCGGTTTTGGAGCAGTGGCTTCTTCCTTGCTGAGCGGCCTTTCAGGTTATGTCGATATAGATCTCATTTTACTGTGGATATATATACTTTTGTACCTGTTTCCTCCAGCATCTTCACAAGGTCCTTTGCTGTTGTTCAGAGGATTGGTTTGCACTTTTCACACCAAAGTACGTTCATCTCTAGGACACAGAACGCGTCTCCTTCCTGAGCGGTATGACGGCTGCGTGGTCCCATGGTGTTTATACTTGCGTACTATTGTTTGCTCCCAAGAATGAACCAGACTTGTGGAGGTCTACAATTTTTTTTCTGAGGTCTTGGCTGATTTCTTTTGATTTTCCCATGATGTCAAGCAAAGAGGCACTGAGTTTGAAGGTAAGCCTTGAAATACATCCACAGGTACACCTCCAATTGACTCAAAGCTTCTAAAGCCATGACATCATTTCCTGGAATTTTCCAAGCTCTTTAAAGGCACAGTCAACTTAGTGTATGTAAACTTCTGATCCACTGGAATTGTGATACAGTAAATTATAAGTGAAATAATCTGTCTGTAAACAATT
>NW_019942857.1:129151-143831 GCF_002910315.2 Salvelinus sp. IW2-2015 | reverse complement strand
TCTCTGATCAGCCTACCAGGAAAAGTGGCTGAAAATAGCCCATATTAATGTAGCCTTAGAAATAGGTTATGAAATTCAATACTTGCTAATATCAGATAACTATTGCAAAAATCGCTGAAGTTGGAGACTTTTATTTCCCTCACCAACTTTAAACATCTGCTATCTGAGCAGCTAACCGATCGCTGCAGCTGTACATAGTCCATCTGTAAACAGCCCACCCAATTGACCTACCTCATCCCCTTATTATTATCCCCTTATTATTTACTTTTCTGCTCTTTTGCACACCAGTATCTCTACTTGCACATGATCATCTGATGATTTATCACTCCAGTGTTAATCTGCTAAATTGTAATTATTCGCTCCTATGACCTATTTATTGCCTACCTCCTCATGCCCTTTGCACACACTGTATATAGACTCATTTTTTCCCCCTACTGTGTTATTGACTTGTTTATTGTTTACTCCATGTGTAACTCTGTGTTGTTGTCTGTTCACACTGCTATGCTTTATCTTGGCCAGGTCGCAGTTGTAAATGAGAACTTGTTCTCAACTAGCCTACCTGGTTAAATAAAGGTGAAAAAAAAAATGAAAAGAAATACATATATATTAGCCATTTCTGAGACTCATTTAGATAATTAATTTGATGATACATCAGTAGCAATACAAGGACATAACATCTATAAGCTGGGCCTAAAATGGTGTATAAGAAATTAAACAAAAGATTTTGCTGTGACTCATGTGGATGATGTTAAAAATATTTGTTGGCACGATGTGAGGAATAAGGAGCACTTGTACTTGATGAATTTATGAAATTGCTTCTTCCAATTATTGATAAATATGCACCTGTTAAGAAACTGACTGTTAGAACTGTTAAGGCTCCATGGATTGAGGCGGAATTGAAACTGTATGGTTGAAAGAGATGGGTGGAAAAAAAGTGGCTAATAATCTGAATGGCTGACTTACTGCAAATTGAGAAATGATGTGACTAAACTCACCAAAAACAAGAAGAAACTGTATTATGAAGCCAAGATCAATGACACAAAGATGGCTTATTCATCACAAAACCATTTGATGTTGGCAATTATTTTAATGATTACTTCATTGGCAAAATGGGAAAAGTTTGTCAGGAAATGCCAACAACAAACAGTGAGCCATTGTATTCATGCATAAAAAACGAATAATGAAAGAAAAGCATTGCAAGTTAGAATTATGTAAGAGGTGGAAAAATGACTTTTATCGATTAATAATGATAAACCTCCTGGCTACTGAGGATGGTAGCTGACTATAGCCACTCCTCTATAGCCAAACATTTTTTGACCAAATACAATGATATTTCTCTGTAAACAAATTAACAACAGACTTTCAGCATGATTATAGAGAAGGTCACTCAACATGTACTGCACTGACACAAATGACTGATGATTGGTTGAAAGAAATTGATAATAAGAAGATTGTGGGAGCGGTACTGTTAGATTTCAGTGCAGCCTTTGATATTATTGACCATAACATGTTGTTGAAAAAATGTATGTGTTATGGCTTTTCAACCTCTGACATAAGATAGATTCAGAGCTATCTATCTACTAGAACTCAAAGGGTTTTCTTTAATTGAAGCTTCTCTAATGTGAAACATGTAACGTGTGGTGTACCGTAGGGCAGCTCTCTAGGCCCTCTGCTCTTCTCCATTTTTACCAATGACCTGCCACTGGCATTAAACAAAGCATATGTGTCCACGTATGCTGATGATTCAACCATAAACGCATCAGCAACCACAGCTAATGAAGTCACTGAAACCCTTAACAAAGAGTTGCAGTCTGTTTTGGAATGGGTGGCCAGTAATAAACTGGTCCTGAACATCTCTAAAACTAAGAACATTGTATTTGGTACAAATCATTCCCAGAGTTCTGGACCTCAGCTGATGAATGGTAATGAATGGTGTGGCTGTTGAACAAGTTGAGGTGACTAAATTACTTGGTGTTACCTTAGATTGTAAACTGTCATGGTCAAAACATATATATTCAATGGTTGTAAAAATGGGGAGAGGTCTGTCTGCAATAAAGAGATGCTCTATTTTTTTGACACCACACTCCAAAAAGCAAGTCCAGCAGGCTCTAGTATTATCTTATCTTGATCATTGTCAAGACGTGTGGTCGAGTGCTGCAAGGAAAGACCTGGTTAAGCTGCATCTGGCCCAGAACAGAGCGGCACATCTTGCTCTTCATTGTAATCAGAGGTATGATATAAATACTATGCATGCCAGTCTCTCTTGGCTAAGAGTTGAGGAAAGACTGACTGCATCACTTTTTTTGAATAAGAAAAACAATGTGTTGAATATCCCAAATTGTTTGCACAGTCAACTTACACATAACTCTGCCACACACATTTACCCCACCAGACATGCCACCAGGGGTCTTTCAAAGTCCCCAAATCCATAACAAATTCAAGAAAGCGTATAGCATTTTATAGAGCCATTATTGCATCTCATATTATTCAAATGAACAGCAAACCTGGTTTTAAAAAAACAGAGCTGTCCTTTTGTAATGAATACTCAGGGAGAAAAAGGTGTAGATTCACACGCAGAGCTTGGCAGATGTTTATTAAGCCTTCGCAGAAGGCAGGAATCGTGGTCACAGGCAGACAATGGTCAAACAGGTAGGTAGTCAAAAACAACCATACAAACAGAAAGAACTGAACTAAATAGGGAGCTGATGAGACCAGTTGACTAACTAACAGGTGAAATCAATGAACAAAAATGAAAGACAGGGCTTCGTTCCAGAACACAAAGAAACAGGACTACGTTCCAGAACACAAAGAAACAGGGCTACGTTCCAGAACACAAAGAAACAGGGCTTCGTTCCAGAACACAAAGAAACAGGACTACGTTCCAGAACACAAAGAAACAGGGCTACGTTCCAGAACACAAAGAAACAAGATACGTTCAGAACACAAAAAACCAAGAACACAAGGTTGCTAAGAAAATAAATACAGAACCTTACAGTCCTTGTCTATTATGCTATTGTTCAGTTTTTGTGGGAACCCAGGAAGGTAGCTGCTGCTTTTGCAACAGCTACTGAGGATCCTAATAAAATACCAAACCCCTAACCCTAACCCTACCTAACCCCTAACCCTAACTCCTAACACCTAACCCCTAAACCCTAACCCTAACCTTAACCCTAACCTTAACCCTAACCTTAACTCCTAACCCTAACTCCTACCCTAACTCCTAACCCCTAACCCTACACACACACTTTGATTATACTGCTGCCTCTTTACAGCTGTATGTTATAGCTGAACTTGTGTGTCTTGTGTGCTTGTGTGTTTGTGTGTTTGTGTATATATATATATCTACTGATTATTGTTCCTTTAGAGCTACAGTGCTACATTTCCAAAACGTATTCATGTTAAAGTATGTTTCAATCTTTTCTATATATCTATGTTGCTGAACTTATTTAATGTAGTGAAGATTATCAATAGCAACAGTGCTATGTATACAGTGCTTTATACAGTGCTATGTTTACAGTGCTATGTTACAGTACTATGTTATACTGTGCTATGTTACATATATACTTTCTATACAGACTATGTTATACTGTGCTATGTTATACAGTGCGATGTTACAAATACTATACTGTGCTATGTTACAGTACTATGTTATACTGTGCTATGTTACATAATTGTTATACTTGCTATGTTATACAGTACTATGTTATACTATGCTATGTATACGTGCTATGTTACAGTACTATGTTATACTTGCTATGTTTACAGTACTATTTTATACTTGCTATGTTATACTGTGCTATGTTACAGTACTATGTATACAGTGCTATTATACAGTGCTATTTATACTGTGCTATTACAGATAGTATACTGCATGTTAACATACTATGTTATTATGTGCTATGTTATACAGTGCTATGAATACTATGTTATACAGTGCTATGTTACAGTGCTATGTTATACAGTGCTATGTTATTACAGTGCTATGTTATACAGTGCTATTTACAGTGCTATGTATACAGTCTATTATAGTCTATGTTATACCTGCTTGAGTCAGTACTATGTTATACTTGCTATTTATACCGTGCTATGTTACAGTACTATGTAATACAGTGCTATGTTAACAGTTACTATTATACATGCTATGTATACAGTGCTATGTACATACGTTTACATGCTATCTATACGTGCTATGTTACAGTACTATGTATATACATGCTATTTTACAGTGCTATGTTATACAGTGCTATGTTATACCTACAGTGCATAGTATACAGTGCTATGTTACAGTGCTATTATACAGGCTATGTTATACTGTGCTATGTTATACCGTGCTATGTTACAGTACTATGTTATACTGTGCTATGTTATACCGTGCTATTTTACAGTACAATATATACAGTGCTATTTTATTACAGTACTATGTTATACAGTGCTATGTACAGTACTATGTATAACTGTTGTCAAATGGTGTGTACGGGAGGTGAAGTCAGTGCAGACAGGCGAGTGTTATATGAAACAGGCGCACTTTAATTCTGTTCTGCAGTACAGTACTATGTTATACAGTCAGGTGCAGGACAGCAGAGTGTAGTGACTTTAATTCCGTTCTGCAAAATACAGCACATAAAAACAATAACGTGCCAAAAACACGGAACATGGCAAAAGTAAAGCGCCCGACAATAATCCACAACACAAACAAACAATTACACACAAAGACATGATGGGAAACAGAGGGCTAAATACATGTAAATTAATTAGGGAATGAAAACCAGGTGTGTATGGGACAAGACAAAACAAATGGACATATGAAAAATGGAGTGGCGATGGCCGCCCGAACAAGGAGAGGAGCCAACTTCGGCGGAAGTCGTGACAACTGTGCTATGTTACAGTACTATGTTATACAATGCTATGTTATACAGTGCTATGTTTTTCAGTGCTATGTTACACAGTGCTATGTTATACAGTGCTATGTTTTTCAGTGCTATGCTATTCAGTGCTTGTCACGGATATCCCCGGTACTGCTGCTCATTCTGTTCACCAGTTCCGGAGATCTACATACGATGTATTAAAAACCCAAATGATGTATTCCTGCGCCTGTCTCCAAATCCTTTCCACCAGCGTGGCAGAATAATCAACCCGACATATGGAGACAGCAGGGAAGGCCGAGCTTGCGACCATTGTAGGGACAGTACAGCACCACGAGAGCTGTCTTTCCAGACTCGGGGTCGCCATGGACAGTGTGCTGACAACCATCCTGCGCTTAGAGCAGAATGTGCAGTCCCTCCAGTCTCCAGCACCGATTCTGGTACCAGCTCCCACAACACGACCTACCTCCGTTCCATCGGAGCCGGTCCGCGGAATACCCCTGTCCCTCCCGGAGCGCTTCGACGGTGCACCAGCAAGATGCAAGGGGTTCCTTCTACAATGCGACCTGTACCTCGCTCGCTAAGCCGAGGCTGTTTCCGGAAGAGACAGGGTTGCAAACGTCATCTAGGCACTACCCGAACGGGCTCTGGACTGGGGTGCCGCGGTCCGGGAGACGGCCGGACCCGAGGTCGAGTCCTACGAGCTCTTCACCCTCCTCTTCCGCTCGTGTTTTATCATCCTGTGGAGGGCCGAGATGGGGGTGAGCGTCTACTCCGACTACGCCAGTGAGCTAGGACCACCTCGGAGTTCGCCCTGGAGTTCCGGACCATGGCGGCTTCCACCGGTTGGAACAAGTTGGCTCTGGTCACTGTTTTCCGCAGCGGATTGCGGGAGGAGGTACAGCTGGAGTTAGCCTGCTGTGATGGCAACCTGTCACTCGACCAGCTCTTCAGCATGGCGATCCGGTTGGACAACCTCCTGCGGTCCCGATGTAAACCTACGCGGAATCCGGAGCCCATGGCTACACATGCTCCGTGGCCAGAGCCGATGGAGGTCGGCTCGTCACGTTTGCCCGAGGCGATGGGGAGGCAGATAGGAGAAAGAGGAATCTGGGCCTCTGCTTCTATTGTGGAGAAAGGGGTCATTTCTCTCCAATCTGCTCTCTATCCCACTAGGAGGCGAGGAGGTGACAAGCCAGGGAAATCTCCTGTGCCAATTCAGGTAGTAGGCAAGGTCTCCTCTTCTTGTCTGTCAAATCAACCAGTGTGTTTTCCTGTTGAAATCCATGAGTACTCTCGCCCTTCACTCCCGTTAACTCTGATTGATTCCCGGAGCTGCTGGGAATTTTTTAGATAGCATACTGGCCACTGCATTACGCATTCCTTTGGTTCCCCTACAGTCACCCATTCTAGTTTGAGCCCTGGATAATCATCCAATAGGGACAGGGCTCGTACATCACATTACTGTTCCTGGTTCTTTGCTGAACCAGGACACTCATTCAGAACAGATCACCTTCTTGATTATAGATACCCCCACGCGCACCATTGTTTTAGGTCTCCCCTGGTTGAGTTTGCATAACCCGGTTATTTCCTGGTCCGAGAAGAGACTGCTGAGTTGGTCGCAGGAGTGTCAGGGGAGGTGTCTCGCGGTGTCTGTCAACACCCCTATGGTGGAAAGTCCGGACTGTGTTCCTCAAGTGGATTTACTGGAGGGGTACCAGGATCTACACCTGTTTTTTCTAAGACCCAGGCTACACACCTGCCTCCCCATCGCCCCTGGGACTGTGCCATTGACCTGTTGTCTGACGCAGCCCTCCCGAGAGGACATGTCTATCCCCTGTCCTATGCGGAGACCGAGGCCATGGAGACCTATGTACAGAGTCTCCAGCAGAGTTTTATCAGCCCCTCTAAGTCACTAGCTTCCTCAAGCTTATTTTTTGTTAAGAAAGATGGAGGACTGTGCCCCTGCATTGATTATCGAACACTGAACAAGGCCACCATCAAGTTCAGCTATCCTTTACCCCTCATACCAACCATCATCGAACAAATGTAGGGGGCGCAGTACTTCACGAAGCTGGACTTGAGGAGCGCCTATAATCTGGTGTGGATTTGTGCAGGCCATGAATGGAACACAGCTTTTTCCACGACCGCAGGTCATTATCTCGTGATGCCCTTTGGACTGTCTAATGCTCCTTCAGTCTTCCAGGACTTCATCAACAAAGTGTTTAGGGACATGCTGGGACGGGTAGTAGTGGTTTATATAGACAACATTTTGGTCTATTCTGCTGACCGCGTCCAGCATGTCTCCTTAGTCAGGTCTGTGCTGAGAAGACTGTTGGAGCATGATCTATATGTTAAACAGGAGAAATGTTTGTTTTTCCACCTGTGTCCTTCTTGGGCTATTTCATGTCCACGGAGGGAGTGGAGATGGAAGAGAAACGCGTCAGCGCAGTCCGTGAAAGCAGTCCAGCGATTCGCCAACTATTTTTGGAGGTTCATCCGGGTCTTCAGCACGGTGGTCGCGCCTCTTACCTCCCTGCTGAGAGGAAGTTCCCAGCGGCTTTGTTGGATGGCGGTGGCGGAGAGGGTGTTCGAGACACTGAAGGTACGTTTCACCACTGCTCTCATGTTGGCACATCCCGACCCCTCACTCCCCTTTATCGTCGAGGTGGATGCCTCCAAAGTAGGAGTCGGGCCGTGTTATCCCAGCACACCGGAACCCCTCCAAAGCTGCAGCCCTGCGCTTTCTACTTCAAGCAGCTGAGCCCCACCCAGAGGAACTACGAGGTAGGGGACCGGGAACTCTTGGTGGTCAAGAATGCTCTGAAGGCGTGTAGGCACTGGCTGGAGGGGTCCAAATACCCTATCCTGGTGTGGACGGACCACCGCAACCTGGAGTACATCAGGGCAGTAAAGAGGCTAAACCCGAGACAGGCCAGGTGGCCTCTATTCTTCACCAGGTCAGGCTCAAAGAATGTGAAGGCGGACACCCTGTCTCGCCTCTATGACGCAGAGGAGAGGCAGGAAGAAGATAACCCCACCATCCCTCCGTTCCGCATCATCGCGCCAGTGGTGTGGGACGTAGACGCCATAGGCAGGCCCTGTGTATGGAACCCGCACCTGCACAGTGCCCGGAGAACCGCGCCTACATGCCCACAGGTGTCTACTTGACTGGGCACACATGGAGCCTGTGTCGGGTCATCCCGGGACAGGCCGTACCATCGCCTGCCTGTCTGAGAAGTACTGGTGGCCCACCTTGGCTAGGAACGGTCGTCTCTTCCCCTCTTCCCCTGCCGGTTCCACAACGACCCTGGTCTCACCTCTCGGTGGACTTTGTTGCTGACCTTCCCCCCTTCCAGGGGAACATCACCATTCTCGTCGTTGTGGACCGGTTTTCCAAAGCTTGTCATCTCCCTCCTCTGCCTGGGCTTCCATCGGCCATGCAAACCGTGGAGGCTCTTTTTACACACGTCTTCCGGCACTACAGGATCCCGGAGGATAATGTGTCAGACCGCGGCCCTCAGTTCATCTCACGTTTATGGAATGCCTGGGGGTCACGGTAAGTCTCACCTCCAGGTATCGTCCTCAAGCTATTGGGCAGGTGGAGAGGGTAAATCAGGAGGTGGGCAGGTTCCTGAGGTGTTACTGTCAGGATCGGCCAGGGGAGTGGGCAGATTTTCTACCTTGGGCAGAGTACGCACAGAATTCCCCCCGCCACTCCTCTACTAACCTCACTCCTTTCCAGTGCGTGATGGGATATCAGTCGGCTCTGGCACCTTGGCATCCGAGTCAGACCGAGACCCCTGCGGTGGATGAGTGGTTTCGGCATGCTGAGGAGATTTGGAATGCTGTGTACACTCGTCTCCAGCGCGCTGTGTGTCGGTACAAGGAACAGGCCGACCATCACCGCAGTGAGGCGCCTGTTTTCTCCACAGGCGACCGGGTCTGGCTCTCCACCCGGAACCTGTCCCTCTGCCTGCCCTGCCGGAAGCTGAGCCTGCAGTTTGTGGGGCCGTTTAACCTCTCTAGGGTATGTGGGACACTAGCGTCCCACCTGGCCAACATCCGGTGAAATTGCAGAGCGCCAAATTCAAAATACAGAAATACACATAATAAGCATTCATAAAATATACAAATGTTATACATCGGCTTAAAGATGAACTTCTTGTTAATCCAGCTGCTGTGTCAGATTTAAAAAAGGCTTTACGGCAACAGCATACAATGCGATTATCTGAGGACAGCGCCCCGTGTAAAAAAGCATACAAACATTTACCAGCCAAGTAGAGGAGTCACTAAAGTCAGAAATAGCGATAAAATTAACAATTTATCTTTGATGATCTTCATATGGTTGCACTCACAAGACTCCCAGTTACACATTAAATGTTTGTTTTGTTCGATAAAGTCCCTCTTTATGTCCCAAAAACTCAGTTTTGTTGGCGCGTTTTGTTCAGTAATCCAATGGCTCCAAGGCGGTCACAACAGGCAGATGAATACATACTAAAAGTACCGGTAAAGTTAATCGAAACATGTCAAACGATGTTTAGAATTAATCCTCAGGTTGTTTATTGTCTTTATAATCAATAATATTTCAACCGGACAATACCGTTTTCAATAGAAAGGAAAAATAACAAACGGCACGCTCACGGGAGCGCGTCCAAATCAGGTCTGCATACTTCCAGTCCTCTAACCAAAATGGCTTTTTACTCGTTGTTTTTCTAAATAAAAGCCTGAAACCATGTCTAAAGACTGTTGACATCTAGTGGAAGCCATAGGAACTGCAATCTGATTCCTAACCCAAAACAGCCACATGAAAATAATTCCACTTCCTGGATGGATTCTTCTCAGGTTTTTGCCTGCCATATCCGTTCTGTTATACTCACAGACATTTTTTTAACAGTTTGAGAAACTTTAGAGTGTTTTCTATCCACATCTACCAATTATATGCATATCCTAGCTTCTGGGCCTGAGTAACAGGCAGTTTACTTTAGGCATGCTTTTCATCCGGAGGTGAAAATACTGCCCCCTACTCAATAGAGGATAAAGTCCTGAGGAGGGTTAATGAGGTTACGTACCGTTTACAACTCCATGTTGATTACCGCATTAACCCAACCTTTCATGTGTCTCTCCTGAGGCCAGTGGTGCCTGGTCCCCTCACTGAGGCTGGACCCAGTGACGCCCACATCCGCCTCTGGACATCGAGGGAGGTCCAGCGTACTCGGTCCGTGAGGTACTGGATTAAAGGCATCAACTGGGAGGGGTACGGCCCGGAGGAGTAGTGCTGGGTTCTTGCAGTGGACATCCTGGATGCTTTGCTGATCACTGATTTTCACCGTCGGAGCCCGGACTGACCCGCACCGACTCCCTGTGGTCATCCCCGAGGCCGGTATCGTCCCGCTGCTAGTGCAGCGCGTCAGGGGGGAGGGGGTACTGTCATGGATCCCCCCGGTACTGCTGCTCAAAATGTTCACCAGTTCTGGAGGTCGACGTCACCGGCCTTCACTGAATTGTTTCATTACACACACCTGGTTCCAATTCCTCATTGATTGTGTTTGTATAAATGTGCCCTTTGTTTCCCCATTGGGCTGTCGATTATTGTTCCCATGTCCGTTGGTGGTGTGAGTACCTACGAGTTGTCTCAGCCTGTGCTGCGTGTATTGTGCATTATGTATTACGGGCCTTGTCCCGTGTCATTCTACGAGGTTTACCCTTGCTCTTTTGTTTGGGTACATCCCAGTATTTTGTATACATGTTTGTTTTGGGTGTATTAACCCAGATGATGCTTTCCTGCGCCTGTCTCCAAATCCTTAGCACTGTCATGCTGGTGTAATGTTATATTGTGCTATGTGAAACTGTGCTATGTTATACTGTGCTGTGTTATACTGTGCTATGCTGAACATTTGTGTTGAATCTCTTCCATTCAGCCACAAGAGCATTAATGAGCTGGGCCACTGATGTTGGTAGATTAGGCCTGGCTCACAGTCGGCGTTCCAATTCATCCCAAAGGTGTTTGATGGGGTTGAGGTCAAAGCTCTGTGCATGCCAGTCAAGTTCTTCCACACCGATCTTGACAAAACTTTTCTTTAATGACCTCGCTTTGTGCACGGCAGCATTGTCATGCTGAAACAGGAAAGGGCCTTCTTCAAACTGTTGCCACAAAGTTGGAAGCACAGAATTGTCTAGAATGTCATTGTATGCTGTAGCGTTAAGATGGCCCTTCACTGTACCTAAGGGGCATAGCCCGAACCATGAAAAACAGCACCAGACCATTATTCCTCCTCCACCAAACTTTACAGTTGGCACTATGCATTGGGGCAGGTAGCGTTCTCCTGGCATTTGCCACACCCAGATTCATTCGTCGGACTGCCAGATGGCGAAGCGTGATTCATCACTCCAGAGAACGTGTTTCCACTGCTACAGAGTCCTATGGTGGCGAGCTTTACACCTCTCCAGCCGACGCTTGGCATTGCACATGGTGATCTTAGACTTGTGTGCGGCTGCTCGGCCATGGAAATCCATTTCATGACGCTCCCGACGAACAGTTCTTGTGCTGACATTTATTCCAGAGGCAGTTTGGAACTCGGTAGTGAGTGTTGCAACCGAGGGACATGATTTTTACGCGCTTCAGCACTCGGTGGTCCCGTTCTGTCAGCTTGTGTGGCCTACCACCACTGAGCCGTTGTTGCTCCTAGACATTCCCACTTCACAGTAACAGCACTTACAGTTGACCGGGGCAGCTCTAGCAGGACAGATATTTGACAAACTGACTTGTTGGAAAGGTGGCATCCTATGACGGTGCCACGTTGAAAGTAACTTTAGCTCTTTAGTAAGGTCATTCTACTGCAAATGCTTGTTTTTGGAGATTGCATGGCTGTGTGCTCGATTTTATACACCTGTTAGCAGTGGGTGTAATTTAATCCACTAATTTGAGGGGGGTGTCCACATACTGCTGCTGTATGTATAGTGTATCTATGTAGCTGAACTGTAGAGTATTTAATTTCAATGAGAGATTCAATAATATTCTGCGGCAGGGAGCCTAGAGCGCTGAGCCAGCAACCAAAAGGTCACTAGTTTGAATTCCAGAGCCGACAAGGTGAAACATATGTTGATGTGCCCTTGAACAAGTCACTTAACACTAATTGCACCAGAAAGCACCGCCTTTGTTACCTTCGTGCACACAGAATGTCAATGTACATATATAGTCTTTATGACAGCGTCCCCTCTCTATACTGTATAGATGCTGAAGCTCAGTCACAATGTGCCAGGAGAGATAGGTTACCACTAATGGAGACCTGTGTGCCAGGAGAGATAGGTTACCACTAATGGAGACCTGTGTGCCAGGAGAGATAGGTTACCACTAATGGAGACCTGTGTGCCAGCCACTAGCAGGCTATGATTTTATATGTTGTTTGTATAGACTAGCTTTAACTCAGTATGATTTATATGTCTGGGTTTTCCTATGACTAGGCTTACTCAGGCTAATGATTTTAAATGGTCTGATTTCCTACTAGCTAGGCTTAACTCAGGCTATGATTATCTGTTGCAGTCAAGATGAAGCCTTGATGGTTTGTCGCGGATGACATAAAGTGGATCCTTAGGTTAAAGAACCATAGGCCCAGAATCGACGAGGAGGAGGTTACCCCCGTCCGAATTCAGTCTGCCTTTAAACATCAAGCGATCAATGATTTATAATGTTCTGTTTCCTATATAGTACTGACCAACCGGTCCTTTAAACATATAAAGGCCGCTATGATTTCTCGATGCTGACAATTTCCTACATGCAACTAGGCTCCTTAAACTCAGGCTGATTTATTATGCTCCCGTGCCGTTCTCCCTGGTTCCCCCCCCTCCCCCTACGACTAGGCTTTCACTCAGGTATGATTATATGTTGTCTCAGAATAGGCTTACTAGGCAATGATTTAATATGTTGTTCTAAGACTAGGCTTTAACCTCGGCTTATGATTTTATAGTGTTTCCTACAGAACTAAGGCTTTAACTCAGGTATGTTTATGATGTCTGTTTCCTAGACTAGGCTTTAAACATCAGGCTATGATTTTATGTCTTGTTTTTCCTACGACTAGGCTTTAACTCAGGCTATGATTTATATGTCTCGTTCCTACAGACTAGGCTTTACTCAGGCTATGATTATATGTCTGTTTCTACAGACTAGGCTTTACTCAGGCTATGATTTATGTCTGTTTCCTACAGACTAGGCTTTAACTCAGGTATGATTTATATGTCTGTTTCTACAGACTGGCTTTAACTCAGGCTATGATTTATATGTCTGTTTCCTACAGCCTAGGTTACTCAGGCTATGATTTATATGTCTGTTTCCTAAGACTAGGCTTTATACCAGGCTTGATTTATATGTCTGTTTCCTAAGACTAGGCTTTAACTCAGGCTAAGATTTATATGTCTGTTTCCTAAGACTAGGCTTTAACTCAGGCTATGATTTATATGTCTGTTCCTAAGACTAGGCTTTAACTCAGGCTATGATTTTATATGTCTGTTTCCTACAGACTAGGCTTAACTCAGGAGCTGAATTTATAGTTGTTCTACAGATAGGCTTTAACTCAGGCTATGATTTATATGTCTGTTCCTATAGGCTAGCTTTAACTCAGGCTATGATTTAATGTCTGTTTCCTACAGACTAGGCTTTAACTCAGGCTATGATTATATGTCTGTTTCCTTAACTGCAACTCTATTTGTCTTGTTTACAGATTGCTAATGGCTGTGTATTGTTTTCC
Organism: Salvelinus sp. IW2-2015; assembly: GCF_002910315.2. Taxonomy (NCBI): domain Eukaryota; kingdom Metazoa; phylum Chordata; class Actinopteri; order Salmoniformes; family Salmonidae; genus Salvelinus; species Salvelinus sp. IW2-2015. Next base: position 130,225 of record NW_019942857.1, on the reverse strand, counting down.
TCAATTCATTAGGCTATGGCATGAAAATATGTACACTGCCAAGCAAGTGAAATAGATAATTAACAAAGTAAAAAATGACAGTAACATTACACTCATAACGTTTCAAAGGATAGAGACATTATCAATATTCTATATGTCTCGTCTCTCTCCCAATCTCTCTCAGCTTTCTTCTCTCTCATCTTCTCTCTCGGCCTCATAGCATGAATGGTAATGTGTGTAAAGTTCTCGGTGGAGGGGAAGAGGGATGAGGGAAGGAGCCGGGAGGATCCCTGGGAGTGGGGGGGAAGGAAGAGGGGTGAAGAGGAAGGGGAGAGTAGGGAGGAGTGCTGAGGGAGGGAGGAATGGGGAGGAGGAGGAGCAGGGTGTGAGAGGAGGGATGGGGAGTAGGGTGTGAAGGAGGGAGGGTTGTTGTTGAGCTAAAGCGGGAAGTCAAGCAGACAGGGAGGATCGAGAGATAAAACAAGGAGGAGCAGAAAGAGGAGGAGGATAACAGTGATGACGCAACCAGAAGCGTTTTGGCCTTTTGCCAGAGTCTCTCCCCCCTCCCGTGCCGTCCCGTCGGGGAAGAAAGAACCACACAGTGATAGCCTTTGACAGCCCCCTAAGATCCCCACAACAAGACAGAGTTCCACTTCCCCCCCCAGCAGGCCCAGTGTTCCAGCACACTACTGAATGGTGGCCTGGGGTGTGGATGGGAGGAGGAGGGGAGAGGGTAGGGGACCACCTCCACACATAAAGCCACAAAAGAGGCAGAGTGTGGAGCATGGAGAGGAGAGGACACACCCCCCCACCGGCAGCCCTCACCCAGCGACAAGCATTCATCACAGAGGACACCCCACCCGGCAGCGCCCACCAGGACAAGCATTCTTACAGAGGACACCCCCACCCGGCAGACCCCCACCCAGGACAAAGCATTCTCACAGAGGACACCCCACCCGGCGGCCCATCACCCAGGATAAAGCATTCTCACAGAGGACACCCCCACCGCAGACCCCCACCCAGGAACAAAGCATTCTACAAGACACCACCCCCCGGCAGGCCCATCACCAGGATAAAGCATTCACAGAGGAACCC
>NW_019942857.1:122527-129126 GCF_002910315.2 Salvelinus sp. IW2-2015 | reverse complement strand
AAGATAGGTTACCATAATGGAGACCTGTGTGCCAGGAGAGATAGGTTACCACTAATGGAGACCTGTGTGCCAGGAGAGATAGGTTACCACTAATGGAGACCTTGTGTGCCAGGAGAGATAGGTTACCACTAATGGAGACCTGTGTGCCAGGAGAGAAGGTTAAACACTAATGGAGACCTGTGTGCCAGGAGAGATAGGTTACCACTAATGGAGACCTGTGTGCCAGTTTGATTTCCACTCTCTTGACAACTCCACATGGAATTGTCTTACCAAAGCCACGTTTCGCTTGATAATGACAGCAAAGCAATGGATCTGTCAAGAGCAAAAACTAATCTGGGGCCAGGCTATGGAACCAGGAGCTCGTTGCTCTAATCTGGCACCAGGCTATGGAGACCAGGAGCTCGTTGCTCTAATCTGGACAGGCTATATAGACCTGGAGCTCATTGCTCTAATATGGGACAGCTATATAGACCTGGAGCTCATTGCTCTAATCTGGGATCAGGCTATATAGACCTAGAGCGCATTGCTCTAATCTGGGACCAGGCTATTAGACCTAGAGCTCATTGCTCTAATCTGGGACCAGGCTATATAGACCTAGAGCTCATTGCTCTAATCTGGGACCAGGCTATATAGACCTGGAGCTCATTGCTCTAATATGGGACCAGGCTATATAGACCTGGAGCTCATTGCTCTAATCTGGGACCAGGCTATATAGCCCAGAGCTCATTGCTCTAATCTGGGACCAGGCTATATAGACCTGGAGCTCATTGCTCTAATATTGGGACCAGGCTATATAGACCTGGAGCTCATTGCTCTAATCTGGGACCAGGCTATATAGACCTAGAGCTCATTGCTCTAATCTGGGACCAGGCTATAAGACCTGGAGCTCATTGCTCTCAATCTGGGACCAGGCTATATAGACCTGGAGCTCATTGCTCTAATCTGGACCAGGCTATATAGACCTGGAGCTCATTGCTCTAATATGGGACCAGGCTATATAGACCTGGAGCTCATGCTCTAATATGGGACCAGGCTTATATAGACCTGAGCTCATTGCTCTAATATGGGACCAGGCTATATAGACCTGGAGCTCATTGCTCTAATATGGGACCAGGCTATATAGACCTGGAGCTCATTGCTCTAATATGGGACCAGGCTATTATAGACCTGGAGCTCATTGCTCTTATATGGGACCAGGCTATATAGACCTGGAGCTCATTGCTCTAATCTGGGACCAGGCTATATAGCCTGGAGCTCATTGCTCTAATATGGGACCAGGCTATATAGACCTGGAGCTCATTGCTCCTAATATGGGACCAGGCTATATAGACCAGGAGTTCGTTGCTCTAATATGGGACCAGGCTATATAGACCTGGAGCTCATTGCTCTAATATGGGACCAGGCTATGAGACCTGGAGCTCATTGCTCTAATCTGGGACCAGGCTATATAGACCTGGAGCTCATTGCTCTAATCTGGGACCAGGCTATATAGACTGGAGCTCATTGCTCTAATATGGGACCAGGCTATATAGACCTAGAGCTCATTGCCTTAATCTGGGACCAGGCTATATAGACCTAGAGCTCATTGCTCTAATATGGGACAGGCTATATAGACCCTAGAGCTCATTGCTCTAATATGGGACCAGGCTATATAGACCTAGAGCTCATTGCTCTAATATGGGACAGGCTATATAGACCTGGAGCTCATTGCTCTAATATGGGACCAGGCTATATAGACCTAGAGCTCATTGCTCTAATATGGGACCAGGCTATATAGACCTGGAGCTCATTGCTCTAATATGGGACCAGGCTATGGAGACCTGGAGCACTTTACTCTAATTCACAATTTCTTGTCACCCGGCAGGCCCATCACCCAGGACAAAGCATTCTCACAGAGGACACCCCCCACCCGGCAGGCCCATCACCCAGGAAAAAGCATTCTCACAGAGTGTTTTCTCTTCTCACTCGTTATGGTCAGGAATTTCGAAAGACATTCCTAAAAACAGTACGTGTGAAGGGAAAGGGGTGGGGAGGGGTGGAGGGTCGTGGGGGGACATGACTGGAGAGAGAGGGAAAGAGAGAGAAAGAGGGAGGGAGGTAGGGATAGAGAGGGAGGCAAGGAGGGAGGTAGGGAGAGAGGGAGAGAGCAAGCTGTTCCTGGGGCTCTGTTCACAAACAGACTCCACAGAGCCCCAGGACAGCAACACAATTAGACCCAACCAAATCATTAGTAAATAAAAAGAGAATTTCTTGAAACATTGGAAAGAATTTACCAAAAACAGAGCAAACTAGCATGATATTTGCCCTAAACAGAGAGTACACCGTGGCAGAATACTTGACCACTGTGATTGATCTACAATTAAGTAAAGCTTTGACTATGTACAGACTCAGTGAGCAAAGCTTTGCTATTGAGAGAGGCTGACCTGACTCTGTAGAGAAACAGAGCTGCACTTCCTAACCTCCTGCCAAATGTACGACCATATTAGAGACGAATACTTCCCTCAGATTACACAGATCCAGAAATAATTTGAAAACAAATCCAATTTTKATGAACTCCCATATCTATTTGGTGAAATACCACAAGAAAAGGGAAACCAGTGAAGAACAAACACCATTGTAAATACAACCAATATTTATTAATTTTCCCTTTGTACTTAAACTATTTGTACATCGTTACAACACTGTATATAGACATAATATGACATATGAAATGTCTCTATTCATTTGAAACTTCTGTGAGTGTAATGTTTACTGTTCATTTTTTATTGTTCATTTCACTTTTGCTTCTTATCTATTTTACTTGCTTTGGCAATGTTAACATGTTTCCCATGCCAATAATGTCCTTAAATTGAACTAAATTGCAAAATAAATATGGGGGGGAGAGAGAGAGAGACATGGGAGAGAGAAAGAGAGAGAGAGAGATGGGGAGAGAGAGAGAAAGCGAGAGAGAGATGGGGAGCAAGAGAGAGAGAGAGAAACAGCACAAGAGAGGTTATTTATAGAAGGTTGAACACCGAAGCTCATTCACCCTCTCTGCCTCATCCCCYGTTTCCGGTGAAAATAAAAAATACATAAAGAAAGAAAGACTGGAGGACGTAAGTTGTGAAAACAAGCGAGCTGTGTCGCAACCATTTTCTCTTTAAATTGTTATCTCTCTCACACAGACACGGAACAACATCCTGTTCTAGCTGGGTGAATGTAACATGAGATGACCTCTCTAGTCAATGGTAAAAGGGAAGGCATTGATCCCAATAGACCCTGTTACAGATTCATAATTAAATAAATATCTGGCAGCCAGAAATACAGTTATTGTCTCTGTGAAGGTCTATTCAGCATTTCAAGGACCTTGCTGCTCTCCAATAGAAACATCTCTACAATAGAAACATCTCTCCAATAGAAACATCTCTCCAATAGAAACATCCCTCCAATAGAAACATCCCTCCAATAGAAACATCTCTCTAATAGAAACATCTATCCAATAGAAACATCCCTCCAATAGAAACATCCCTCCAATAGAAACATCTCTCCAATAGAAACATCCCTCCAATAGAAACATCTCTCTAATAGAAACATCTCTCCAATAGAAACATCTCTCCAATAGAAACAGTCTCCAATAGGGAATCCCTCCATTAGAACATCCCTCAATAGAAGCATCTCTCAATGAAACATCTCCAATAAGAACATCTCTCAATAGAACAATCCCTCCAATAGAAATCCCTCATAGAAGCATCCATCATAGAAACTTATCCAATCGAATCAGTCTATTGAATAGAACATCTCTCAATAGAAACATCGTCTTCCAATAGAAACTCTCCCAATAGACAACATCCTCTGAATAGAACACCTACATCTAATAGAAACATCCTCTATAGAAAACATATATTGATAGAAGGCTGCCATCAATCAATTGCAGCCTTTTGCTAAAGCCTGGACAAATAGATGTTTCATGGCAACCATAAGCAGTTTATCTGAACGCAACCCTCCGCTACAGATCCAGAGATACATACAGTACAGTAACAAGATACATACAGTATCATAACACAGATACATAAGTAAGTCACTGCTGCTATAGATGCAGTCGGTCATGACAGTCACAGCAGTCATCTCTCAGAAACATCCCAATAGAAACATTCTCCAATAGAAACATCTACTAAGAACATCTCTCCAATAGAACATCTTCCAATAGAAAATCTCTCCTCCAATAGAAACATCCCTCTAATGAGCCATCTTCCAACGAGAAGCATCTATCCAATAGAAACATTCTCCAATAGAAATCTAATCCAATGAGAAATCTCTCCAATAGAAGCATATCATCCGAATAGAACATCTCTCCAATAGAAACATTCTCCAATAGAAACATCCTCTAATAGAAATCTCCAATGAAACATCTATCAATAGAAAATCTATCCAATAGAAACATCTTCATGTCTCTTATAGAAACATCTCTCCAATAGAAGCATCTAATCCAAGTAGAAACATCTCTCCTAATGAAACATCTCTCCAATAAGAACATCTCTAATAGAAACATCTCCAATCTGAAATCACTCCATAGACACATGATCTCTCAATAGAACTCTCTCAATAGAAACATCTATCCAATAGAAACATCTCTCCAATAGAAACATCTCTAATAGAACATCCTCTAATAGAAACATCCTCTCCAATAGAAACATCTCTCAATAGAAACATCTCTCCAATAGAAACATCTATTGACATAGAAAATTCTCCAATAGAAACATCTCTCTAATAGAACATCTTATAGAAACATCTCTCGCATAGAAACATCTCTCTAATAGAAACATCTATTGAATAGAAACATCTCTCCAATAGAAAATATATGAATAGAAACATTCTTCCAATGAAACATCTCTCCAATAGAAGCATCTCTCTATAGACATCTATTGAATAGAAGGCTCGCCATCATCAATTGCAGCTCTTTGCTAAAAGCCTGGACAAATAGATGTTTCATGGCAACCATATCAGTTTATCTGAACGCAACCCTCCGCTACAGTCAGAGTACAGACAGATACATACAGTAGCAGTACACAGATACATACAGTACAGTACACAGATACATACAGTACAGTACACTGCTGCTATAGATGCAGTCAGTCATACAGTACAGCAGTACCCATATACTCAGTGTACAGTATTATACTGCTGGGTATAGATGCAGTTAAAAACGTGCACGTTTGTTTTACTATCCTTGTGTGTAGCAAACAATCGATTGCAATTCAAAATCCTATTTTCCCAAACCCTAAACCTAACCTTAATTTTAACCCTGAACCTAAACCTAACTCCTAAACCTAAAATAGCATTTTTCATTGTGAGGACTGGTGAAATGTCGCCACTTGTCCGAGTTCTGTTTCTTTTCCTATAATTATGAGGACTTCTGATCTCCACAAGGAGAGTAAAAACAAACACACACGGAAGTGTAGAGAAATCATCTGACCACCACACACTCTGTCTCTGTCTCTGTCTCTCTCTCTGTCTCTACCTCTCCCTGTAGGTTGCATTTATAATGGTGTTTGTTCTTCACTGGTTGCCCTTTTTTTGTGGCAACAGTTCACAAATCTTACTGCTGTGATGCACACTGTGGTCTTTCACCCAATAGATATGGGAGTTTGTACTCTCTGTTTAGGGTCAAATAGCATTCTAGTTTGCTTTGTTTAAAAAAAATTMTTTACAATGTGTCAAGTAATTATCTTTGTTTTCTGTTGCTGTCCTGGAGCTCTGTGGGGTCTGTTTGTGTTTGTGAAAAGAGTCCCAGGACCAGCTGGCTTAAGGGACTCTTCTCCAGGTTTATTTCTCTGTAGGTGATTTGGGAATTGTTTTCTTTAAGGTGGTTGTAGAATTTAACAGCTCTTTTCTGGATTTTGATAGTTAGCGGGAGTCGGGCTAATTCTGCTCTGCATGCATTATCTGGTGTTTTACATTGTACACTGAGGATATTTTTGCAGAATTCTACATACTGATTCAAGTATTTTCAGCCAGATCCTAATTGTTATGTCAAATCTTATGTTCCTTTTGATGGCATAGAAGGCCCTTGCCTTGTCTCTCAGACCGTTCMCAGCTTTGTGGAAGTTACCTGTGGTGCTGATGTTTAGGCCGAGGTATGTTTAGTTTTTTGTGTGCTCTAGGGCAACGATGTCAAGATGGAATTTGTATTTGTGGTCCTGGCGACTGGACCTTTTTTGTTACACCATTATTTTGGTCTTACTGAGATTTACTGTCAGGGCCCAGGTTTGGCAGAATCTGTGCAGAAGATCTAGGTGCTGCTGCAGGCCCTCCTTGGATGGGGACAGAAGCACCAGATCATCAGCAAACAGTAGACATTTGACTTCAGATTCTAGTAGGGTGAGGCCGGGTGCTGCAGACTGTTCTAGTGCCCTCGCCAATTCGTTGATATATATGTTGAAGAGGGTGGGGCTTAAGCTGCATCCCTGTCTCACCTCCCAGCCGTGTGGAAAGAAATGTGTTTTTTACCAATTTTTTTACCAACACTTGTTGTTTGTGTACATGGATTTAATAATGTTGTATGTTTTTCCCCCAACACCACTTTACATCAATTTGTATAGCAGACCTTCGTGCCAAATTGA
>NW_019942857.1:115496-119075 GCF_002910315.2 Salvelinus sp. IW2-2015 | reverse complement strand
GTCAAGAGCTTTTTCGAAATCAACAAAGCATTAGAAGACTTTGCCTTTGTGTTGGTTGGTTTGTTTGTCAATTATGGTGTGCAAGGTGAATATGTGGTCTGTCGTATGGTAATTTTGGAAAAAGACAATTTGACATTTACTCAGTACATTGTTTCACTGAGGAAATGTGGAGTCTGCTGTTAATGATAATGCAGAGGATTTTCCCAAGGTTGCTGTTGATGCATATCCCACAGTAGTTTATTGGGTCAAATAGGATAGGATAAAGTATCCTTCTCACCCCCCCCCCCCCTCCCTAAAAGATTTAGATGCAGCTATTGTAAAGTGGCTGTTCCACTGGATGTCATAAGGTGAATGCACCAATTTGTAAGTCGCTCTGGATAAGAGCGTCTGCTAAATGACTTAAATGTAATGTAAATGTCAAATTTGTCTCCACTTTTGTGGATTGGGGGATCGGTCCTTGGTTCTCAAATATTGGAGAATATGCCAGAGCTGAGGATGATGTTAAAGAGTTTAAGTATATTCAATTGGAATTTGTGGTGCTGTATATTTATAATTTCATTTAGGATACCATCAACCCCACAGGCCTTTTTTGGGTTGGAGGGTTTGTATTTTGTCCTCAAGTTAATTCAATGTAATTGGAGGAATACAGTGGTAGTCTTTAATAGTTGATTCTAAGAATTTGTATTTAATCATGTATATGTTTTGTGCTGTTTGTTCGTTGTTATGAGAGCCAAACAGATTGGAGAAGTGGTTTATCCCATACATTCCGTTTTGGACAGATAAGTCTTTGTGTTGTTAGTTTAGAGTTTTCCAAAATTTCCAAGAAGTGGTTAGATTCTATGTCTGTGACGATTTCTGACGTGCTTTTCCGATCTTTTTCCGTAGTGTTTTTCTGGATTGTTTTAGTGATTCACCATAGTGAGAGGAGTAGACTCAGGTTTTTCTGGTCTCAATGTTTTTGTTGGACAGGTTTCTCAATTTCTTCTTAGGTTTTTACATTCTTCATCAAACCAAATTTGTCACTGTTGTTAATTTCTTAGGGTTGTCTGCTTTACATTTTTTAGATTTGATATGGAAGCTGAGAGTCAAATTACTGTTTAGATTTTATACTGCCAAGTTTACACCTTCACTATTACAGTGAAACAATTTGTCCAGGAAATTGTCTAGAAGGAAAATTGATTTGATTGTTACCTAACTATGAGCTTGTCTGGTAGAAGATCCTATAATCTACATTTGTCATACCTTTTGCCTTCCTAGTCCTATATAAATTTCTTAATTATCTCAGGTCCTTTGGCTTTTGATGCCTCATGATTGAGTATTGCTGTTGTTCGAAGTAGACTGTGATTTTGCTGTGATCTGAATAGAGGTTGTCCAGTGGACTGACGCTGTGAACGCGTCTAAGAGACCTGCTGGGTTGGAGGTGCAGTGATAGAAGTAGTTACAGTACGTAGCTGACCAAGAAGATGAGCTACAGGTGAACCTAGCTATAGGGGTCCCCTCAAAGCCTACGACAGAGCTGCAGGAGTTGTGACCCATTGTTTGTTGGTTATGGTTGTTAATAGTTGTGTCCTAGGGGGCAGATGGGGGGGGGGGGGGGGGGGTAAGCTGTCACCTCCAGGTAAGGTGTGTGTGTCCCTGTGGTGCTGAGGGTGTCAGGCTATTGGTCCAGTTACTGGGCATTTAGGTCGCCACCAGACTAGTACATGTCCCTGGGCCCTGGGAAATTGTTGATGCTCCCCTGCCTAGGATGGAGAAGCTGTGCATCGTTAAAGTATGGTGGATTAATAATTGGGGGGGATATAGGGTTAGCACAGATGAGGACATTTTTTCTGTTGAGATAAAAATTGTTCCTTATGAGATTTCTAGCCAGATGAAACATTTTCCTGTGTTACTAATTTAAATAGAGTGGGTTAATGGATTCTGCTCTAAAATACAAACATTAACATACCCGTTGAGGTCCTTCCTAGTTCACAACGCTGGTAGTGTTTGGTGGATGGGACAACCAGCTTCTCTCGTCTACTCTGCTCTCTCTCTCTCTGTTCTGCCGCTCTCTCTCTCGTCCTCTCTCGTCTTCTCGTCGTCTATCTCTCTCTCCCTCTCTCTCTCCTGCTCTCGTCTCTCTCTCGTCGTTCTCAGTCTCTCTCTCTCTCTCTCGCTATCTCCATCTCTCTCTCTCTCTCTCTCTCTCTTCTCCTCTCTCTTCTCTCTCTCTCGTCTCTCGTCTCGTCTCTTCTCTCGTCTCTCTCTCTCGTCGTCTCTCTCTCTCTCTTCCTCTCTCTCGTCATCCTCCCCCCGCCCGCCCTCCTTCTCTCGGTCATTGTCCTCTCTCGTCTCTCTCTTCTCTCTCTGCTCTGATCTTTTAGATGCACTATTGTAAAGTGGCTGTTCCACTGGATGTCATAAGGTGAATGCACCAATTTGTAAGTCGCTCTGGATAAGAGCGTCTGCTAAATGACTTAAATGTAATGTAAATGTCAAATTTGTCTCCACTTTTGTGGATTGGGGTGATCGGTCCTTGGTTCCAAATATTGGAGAATATGCCAGAGCTGAGGATGATGTTAAAGAGTTTAAGTATATCAATTGGAATTTGTGGTCTGTATATTTTATAATTTCATTTAGGATACCATCAACCCCACAGGCCTTTTTGGGTTGGAGGGTTTGTATTTTGTCCTCAAGTTAATTCAATGTAATTGGAGAATACAGTGGTAGTCTTTAATAGTTGATTCTAAGATTTGTATTTAATCATGTATATGTTTTTGCTGTTTGTTCGTTGTTATAGAGCCAAACAGATTGGAGAAGTGGTTTATCCATACATCTCCGTTTTGGACAGATAAGTCTTTGTGTTGTTAGTTTAGAGTTTTCCAAATTTCCCAGAAGTGGTTAGATTCTATGTCTGTGGATTTCTGACGTGCTTTTCCATCTTTTTCCGTAGTGTTTTTCTGGATTGTTTTAGTGATTCACCATAGTGAAGGAGTAGACTCAGGTTTTCTGGGTCTCAATGTTTTTGGTTGGACAGGTTTTCTCAATTTCTTTCTTAGGTTTTTACATTCTTCATCAAACCATTTGTCACTGTTGTTAATTTTCTTAGGTTGTCTGCTTACATTTTTTAGATTTGATATGGAAGCTGAGAGGTCAAAYTACTGTTTAGATTTTATACTGCCAAGTTTACACCTTCACTATTACAGTGAAACAATTTGTCCAGGAAATTGTCTAGAAGGAATTGAATTTGTTGTTGCCTAATTGTTTTCTGGTAGATTTCCAAACTACTTTCCTTCCTTCCATCTATATAATTTCTTAATTTATTCAGGTCCTTTGGCTTTGATGCCTCATGATTGAGTATTGCTTTGTTCAAGTAGACTGTGATTTTGCTGTGATCTGATAGAGGTGTCAGTGGACTGACTGTGAACGCTCTAAGAGACTCTGGGTTGAGGTCAGTGATAAAGTAGTCTACAGTACTACTGCCAAGAGATGAGCTACAGGTGAACCTACTATAGGGGTCCCCTCAAAGCCTACGACAGAGCTGCAGGAGTTGTGACCCATTTTTGTTGGTTATGTTGTAATAGTTGTGTCTAGGGGGGC
>NW_019942857.1:108763-110273 GCF_002910315.2 Salvelinus sp. IW2-2015 | reverse complement strand
CACACACACACACACACACACACACACACTACCGTTCAAAAGTTTGGGGTCAAATATACATCATTTTTTTTGTTTTCTTTATTTAACCAGGTAGGCCAGTTGAGAACAAGTTCTCATTTACAACTGCGACCTGCCCAAGATAAAGCAAAGCAGTGTGACACAAACAACAACACAGAGTTACACATGGAATAAACAAACGTACAGTCAATAACACAATAGAAAAATCTATATACAGTGTATGCAAATGTATAAAGGCAATAAATAGGCCATAGTGGCGAAATAATTACAATTTAGCATTAACACTGGAGTGATAGATGTGCAGATGATGATGTGCAAGTAGAGATACTGGGGTGCAAAAGAGCAACAACAAAAAAACAATATGGAGATGAGGTAGTTGGGTGGGCTATTTACAGATGGGCTGTGTACAGGTGCAGTGATCGGTTAGCTGCTCTGACAGCTGATGCTTATAGTTAGTGAGGGAGATATACGTCTCCAGCTTCATTTACTTTTGTGATTCGTTCCAGTCATTGACAGCAAAGAACTGGAAGGAAAAGCGACCAAAGGAGGTGTTGGCTTTGGGTGTATGACTAGTGAAATATACATGCTGGAGCGCGTGCTACGGATTGGTGTTGCTATGGTGACCAGTGAGCTGAGTTAAGGCGGGGCTTTACCTGGCAAATACTTATAGATGACCTGAAGTCAATGGGTTTGGCGACGGATATGAAGCGATGGCCAGCCAACGAGAGCATACACGTTGCAGTGGTGGGTAGTATATGGGGCTTTAGTGACAAAATGGATGGATGGCGCTGTGATAGACTACATCCAATTTGCTGAGTAGAGTGTTGGAGGCTATTTTGTAAATGATATCGACAAGGTCAAGGATTGGTAGGATAGTCAGTTTTACGAGGGTATGTTTGGCAGCATTTGTTGATAAATAGGAAGCCGATTCTAGATGTCATTTTGGATGTCATTTAACCAGACACCTAGGTATTTGTAGTTGTCCACATTATCTAAGTCAGAACCGTCCAGAGTAGTGATGCTAGTCGGGCGGGCGGGTGTGGGCAGCGATCGGTTGAAGAGCATGCATTTACTTTTACTAGCATTTAAGAGCAGTTGGAGGCCACGGAAGGAGTGTTGTATGGCATTGAAGCTTGTCTGGAGGTTAGTTAATACAGTGTCCGAAGAAGAACCAGGAGTATACAGAATGGTGTCGTCTGCGTAGAGGTGGATCAGAGAATCACCAGCAGCAAGAGCGACATCATTGATGTATACAGAGAAGAGAGTCGGCTCGAGAATTGAACCCTGTGGCACCCCCATAGAAACTGCCAGAGGTCTGGACAACAGGCCCTCCGATTTGACACACTGAACTCTATCTGAGAAGTACTTGGTGAACCAGGTGAGGCAGTCATTTGAGAAACCAAGGCTGTTGAGTCTGCCGATAAGAATGCGGTGATGCAGTGAATGCGGAGTCGAAAGCCTTGGCCAGGTCGATGAAGATGGCTGCACAGTA
>NW_019942857.1:85885-108213 GCF_002910315.2 Salvelinus sp. IW2-2015 | reverse complement strand
CCAGCCGTAGAAAAATGCTTATTGAAATTCTCGATTATCGTAGATTTATCGGTTGTGACTGTGTTTCCTAGCCTCAGTGCATTGGGCAGCTGGCCTTTGCTTTCCTGACTGACTGTGTATATTGGTTCCTGACTTCCCTGAAAAGCTGCATATCACGGGGACTATTCGATGCTAATGCAGTCCGCCACAGGATGTTTTTGTGCTGGTCAAGGGCAGTCAGGTCTGGAGAGAACCAGGGGCTATATCTGTTCTTAGTTCTACATTTTTTTAATGGGGAATGCTTATTTAAGATGGTGAGGAAAGCACTTTTAAAGAACAACCAGGCATCCTCTACTGATGGGATCAGGTCAATATCCTTCCAGGATACCCGGGCCAGGTCGATTAGAAAGGCCTGCTCGCTGAAGTATTTTATGGCGCTTTTGACAGTGATGAGGGGTGGTTGTTTGTCCGTGGACCCATTACGGATGCAGGCAATGAGGCAGTGATCACTAAGATCCTGGTTGAGACAGCAGAGGTGTATTTGGATGGCAAATTGGTCAGGATGATATCTAAGAGGGTGCCCATGTTTACAGATTTAGGGTTGTACCTGGTAGGTTCCTTGATAATTTGTATGAGATTGAGGGCATCTAGCTTAGATTGTAGGATGGCCGGGGTGTTAAGCATGTTCCAGTTTAGGTCACCTAACAGTACAAACTCTGAAGATAGATGGGGGGCAATCAATTCACATATGGTGTCCAGGGCACAGCTGGGGGCTGAGGGGAGTCTATAAAAAGCGTCAACAGTGAGAGACTTATTTATGGAAAGGTGGATTTTTAAAAGTAGAAGCTCGAACTGTTTGGGCACAGACCTGTATAGTATGACAGAACTCTGCAGGCTATCTCTGCAGTAGATTGCAACTTTGTCTCCTTTGGCAGTTCTATCTAGACGGATAATGTTGAGGTTGGGGATGGAAATTTCAGAATTTCTGGTGGCCTTCCTCAGCCAGGATTCAGACACGGCTAGGACATCAGGGTTGGCGGAGTGTGTTAAAGCAGTGAATGACACAAACTTAGGGAGGAGGCTTCTGATGTTAACATGCATGAAACCAAGGCTTTTACAGTTACAGAAGTCAACAAATGAGAGCGCCTGGGGAATGGGTATAGTACTGGGGGCTACAGGGCGGAGTAGGATAAGGGTACGGCTAAAGGCTATAAGAACTGGTCGTCTAGTGCGTTGGGAACAGAGAATAAAAGKAGCAGATTTCTGGGCGTGGTGGAATAGATTCAGGGCATAATGTACAGACAAGGGTATGGTAGGATGTGAGTACAGTGGAGGTAAACCTAGGCGTTGAATGACGATGAGAGAGGTTGCGTCTCTGGGGGCACCAGTTAAGCCAGGTGAGGTCTCCGCATGTGTGGGGCTGGGACAAAAGAGCTATCTAAGGCATGTTGAGCGGTACTGGGGGCTCTACAGTGAAATAAAATGATAAGAACTAACMGAGACAGCAGTAGACAAGGCATATTGACATTAGAGAGAGGCATAGAGCAATCACATGTATTGGTCGGGAGAGCTAAGACAACAACGGTTAAATGGCGATGAATGCACAGAGAGGGTCAGTTAGGTACATACAGGACCTGAGTTAGAGGCTGGGGCCGACGGATAAACAAAAAGAGGAAAAGTGTTAATGAACAGTCCAGCAGGCATCAGCTGTGTAGCCGAGAGATCATAGGGTCCAATGAGCAGCAATAGGTGAGTCAGAGAGCCGTTCAGTAGTCGCTACTACGCTAGGCGAGGGGGAGACAAGGCGTGTCTACACAGGCGTACAGAGGCCAATTATCAGCAACMATCACTCCTGTGTTCCAATGGCACATTGTGTTAGCTAATCCAAGTTTATCATTTTAAAAGGCTAATTGATCATTACAGAACACTTTTGCAATTATGTTAGCACAGCTGAAAACTGTTGTCCTGATTAAAGAAGCAATAAAACTGGCCTTCTTTAGACTAGTTGAGTATCTGGAGCATTGTGGGTTCGATTACAGGCTCAAAATGGCCAGAAACAAAAAACTTTCTTCTGAAACTCAATCATTGCTATTCTTTGTTCTGAGAAATTAAGGCTATTCCATGCGAGAAATTGCCAAGAAACTGAAGATCTCGTACAACGCTGTGTTCTACTCCCTTCACAGAACAGCGCAAACTGGCTCTAACCAGAAATAGAAAGAGGAGTGGGAGGCCCCGGTGCACAACTGAGCAAAGAGGACAGTACATTAGAGTGTCTAGTTTGAAAAACAGAACGCCTTACAAGTCCTCAACTGGCAGCTTCATTAAATAGTTACCCTCCAAAACACCAGTCTCAACGTCAACAGTGAAGAGACAACTCTGGGATGCTGACTTCTAGGCAGAGTTGCAAAGAAAAAAGACATATCTCTGACTGGCCAATAAAAACAAAATATAAGATGGGCAAAAGAACACAGACACTGGACAGAGGAAGATTGGAAAAAAGTGTTATGGACAGAACGAAATCTAAGTTTGATGTGTTCGGATCACAAAAACAGTTGTGAGATTGCAGAAAAAAATGAAAAAATGATGGAGGAGTGCTTGACGCCATCTGTTCAAGTATGGGTGGGAGAGTAATGTGATGGTCTGGGGGTGCTTTGGTGGTGGTAAAGTGGGAGATTTGTACAGGGTTAAAAGAGTCTTGAAGAAGGAAGCTATCACTCCATTTTGCAACGCCATGCCATACCCTGAGGAACGGCACTTATTGGAGCCAATTTCCTCCCTTAACAACAGGACAATGACCCAAAGCACAGCTCCAACATATGCCAAGAACTACTTAGGAAAAGGAGCAGTCAGCTGGTATATCTGTT
Organism: Salvelinus sp. IW2-2015; assembly: GCF_002910315.2. NCBI lineage: Eukaryota > Metazoa > Chordata > Actinopteri > Salmoniformes > Salmonidae > Salvelinus > Salvelinus sp. IW2-2015. The sequence continues at coordinate 105,370 of NW_019942857.1, read as the reverse complement.
CTCTTAATGGAGTGCGCCAGCACAGTCACCCGGATTCTCAACCCTTTGAGCTGTTGTGGGAGCAGCCTCTGACCGCATTGAATGTAGAGAAGCCCCCATCATATGCCAATCCAACGTTGTGGGAGGTGCTTCAGAAAGAAAGCATGGGGTAGAAATCTCTTCAGATTACATCAACAAATGATAACTCAGAATGACAAAGGTCTGCAGGGCTGTAATTACTGCAAATGGAGGGGATTCTTTCACGAAACAAAGTTTGAAGGACACAATCATTATTTCAAATAATATTGTTATTTATAAACCGTGGTCAACGTCTTGACTATATTTCCTATTCATTTTAAAACTAATTCTGAAGTTTTCCATGGAAAACAAGGACATTTCTAAGTGACCCCAAAACGTTTTGAACGGTAGTGTATACACACACACACACACACACACACACACACAACACACACACACACACCACACACACACACACTCACACACACACACACACACACAACACACACACACACCCACACACACACACACACACACACACACACACAGCACACACCACACAACACACACACACACCACAAAAGACAGACTTAGCATAGGGAGTCTGAGTTCATCAGTTAGAGTAGCGTCAAAGACCAAGCTGCTCCGCTCTGCTCTGGTCTCCCCTCTACTCTGGTCTCCCCTCTACGTTGGTCTCCCCTCTACTCCGGTCTCCCCTCTACTCTGGTCTCCCCTCTCCCTTTCTTGTTCATTCTCCTCTCTCTCTCTCTCTCTCTCTCTCTCTCTCTCTCTCTCTCTCTCTCTCTTTCCTCTACTCCCTCTCTTTACTTGTCTGTCTACTGCTGCAGCTACCATAGCCTGGTGGTAATGAGTGAAGACTAGAGCATCATAGTTCAGGATAAACAGCCTGGTGGTAATGAGTGAAGACTGGAGCAGCATAGTTCAGGATAAACAGCCTGGTGGTAATGAATGAAGACAAGAGCATCATAGTTCAGGAGAAACATTAAATATAAATCATCTCTCCGTAGTGTTATTCTCCATTACCGTCACATCATCCAGGAGTTCGGTGTTTATTTTCGACACGTCATTTTTATTAATGTGTGAAATGTCATCATTCATTTTAATTCTGAATAGGTACGTTGCCTATAAACACCTGTTATCCTAAGGCTCAGTGTAGCGGTGTATGTGTGTTTGTGTGTGAGTTCTTGGCAGTGTGTATGTGACTGGTGCGTGAAGGGGCAGTGTGTTTGTGAGTGTGTAGAGATTGCGAAATACTAAAGCATCGACGGTGTTCGTGATTGCAACAGGCCGTGTGTAAAAGTACATGGTCGGGGAAGGCCGGCTTCCGTTGCCTCACACGCCGTGTGTGTTCAGGGAAGACAAGCCAGCTAGCGTTGCGCTGTGGTTCTGTGGCCGTGCCGAGGAGAGATGGATGAGGTGTGAGTGCAGTGATGTCACCATGACAAATGGGCCAGCCATGTTGGCTGAGACTCACATCGCCTCTCATTTCAATAAGTTCCTAGCACTGCCACCAGCCCCTCCTCCCCACCCCACCTCCACCACCCCCGAAATACACACCGCAGGTTACACACACATATACACACACATATACACACACACACACACAAACACAACATGTTAATATTTTTAAATGTATGTAAATTCTAAAGTTATTTTGCCTGTAATGTCTCTTTCGTTGTGTCAGACCCCAGTAAAACTAGCTGTCTCCATTGGCGTCGTCTGACGCGGGGTATCCTAAATAAATTCTCTTAGATCTATGACACACCACAACACTACAACTGACACACACACCCGACACACACAACAACCACACAATCTAGACACACACACCCACTCCCACACCATGCTTTTCTATCTACACAGCATCTACATCTCAGCTATTCTACTACATTCATTCATCATCTATCTATTCCACTTCTTAGTGTATTGTAGATGTATATCTTCTTCCCGATCTATTATACTATTCAGTGTATTCTATTGGAGAAGTAGTTGCTATTTATTTGTATATTGATAATTATACCTTTCTGCTCTATAAACTACTATCATTTTAACATTCTTTTCTTTTTTCATTCGTGTCATTTTTATCAGCTTCTATTGTTTCTATTCTTTATTATTTATCTTTTATATTTTTATGTCTCTTATTTATATTTCTCTATATTATGTTCTCTTCTTACTCGTTGTCGACGTATTTCATATTTATTGTTATTCCTCTTATTATTTTATTATCTTATCTATCATTGATTAGAGCTCTTCATGCTCATAGTATAGTTTCGTTTGTCTTGTCTGTAGTTTTGTTTTCAAGGTAATTGTCGTTGCAATTTGGCGTGATGTAGAACGAAATTGTACCCTATTGGGAACTAACTTCTTTCAGCATTGCTTCAGAGAGAGTCTTATACTGTTTATTTATTTACTGTATCATATCTTATTATATCTCATACTTATTTTGATCTTATCTTCTCATGTCTAGGCCTATCTTAGATCTACCTGTATTTTAATCTATTTATACTTCTAATATCTTATATTTTATTCAGCATTTTTGTACTATGGGATCTACTTCTGTTCTAGTCTAGGTCTTCACAGATCTAACTGTTTATTAAATTCTTATTCTATTCAGATCTAATATACATCTATTGACTATGTGACATCTTTCAGCTAGGCGTTCACTAGATTCTACCTGTATTTATACATCTATCAGACAAACATGCATTGACTATTGTGGACTAACTCTTTTCAGTTCATGTGTCTTTTCACTAGATTCTTATCGGTGTTATAACTATCATCAGTATCAAACACATTGATCTATTGGTACTACTCTTCACAGGGCTTTCACAAGATCTACGTGGTTATTAACATCAATCAGCCAAACACATTGAAATATGGGACTACTCTTTCCAGCAGGCTTCCTAGATCTTACTGTATTTTAATCAGTTATCAGTTACAATTAACATTGTACTAATGGGACTTACTTCTTTCCAGCAGGCTTCACAGATCTGTACTGTTATTATATTCATTTTTTAGACAAAACATCTTATTGACTATTGGGACTTACTCTTTTATGCAGGCCTGTTCAACAGATCTACTGTATTTTAACATCCAATACAAAATCAACACACGACTTATGGGATCTAACTTCCTTTTTCAGTCTTATGGTCTTCTATCAGATCTATCTGTATTTTAATCATTGATCAGTATCTATTAATCATCATTGACTATGGTGACTGTACTTCTTCGCCAGGCTCCTACAGTATCTACTGTATTATACATGATCTGACTATAACACATTCGTATATGGGACTACGTCTTCAGCAGGCTTCACTTAGATCTATTGTATTTTATTACATGCATCAATGACTAAACTATCATTGACATGACTTACTCTGTGTCAGCCATGGCTTTCCATCATGATCTCTGTATTAACATCATCTAGACAAATTCTACTATTTGACTTTTTATGGACTACTACTTTCAGCTTAGTCTTTCACAGAATCTACTTGTATTTAACATCATCAGACATTATCTATTCATTGACTATGGTGACTTACTCTTTCATGCAGGCTTCCTAGGTATTTCTACTTGTTATTTACTATCATCATTCATATCAACTCATTCATTGTATCTATGGATTAGCTCTTCCAGCAGGGCTTCATCAGTATTCTACTGTATTAACATTTCAGTACATAACTATCATTTTTGATCTGAGTGGGTAACTTACTCTCTTTCATGCTATAGTCTTTCACAGATCGTATTTATGTAATTAAATCATTATCTAACAAATCACTATATTGATCTTGATGGTGATCGTACTTTCTTCAGCCAAGGTCTTTCACTAGATTCTATCTCAGTGGTTGGGGTGGGGGGTTGTATTATATCATTCATCATGCATTATCATCATTGTGTTTATGCGATTACTTCTTTCAGTCATGGCTTTGCCACAGATTTCTTACTGTTTATATTCATTGACAGATCATAAGCATCTTTGACTATTGTGACTATCTTCTTTTCCTAGTCATGGGTTCTTTCTACAGTATTCTATACTTGTATTTACATCGCTATAATTCAGATCATATACTATCTATTAGTAACTTATTGGTACAATCTTTCTTCATGTTCTGGTTACTACTTACACGAGAATTGTATATATCATTTTGTACTCTGTTTCTCTACTCTACAATCATTCATTTCTGAGTACACAATACACACGAATGCTGAAATCGTATGGGATCTACTTTCGTGTCAGCAAGGTCTTACATTGGTTCTATTCTGTATTAACATTCATCAGACAAAACACATTGACTATGGGATCTACTCTTATTCCGCGACAGGCTTCACAGATTCTACTGTATTAACAATCATCAGACAAACACATTGACTATGGGACTACCCTTTCAGCAGGCTTCACAGATCTACGTGATTAACATCATCAGACAAACACATTGACTATGGGACTCACTTTCAGCAGGCTTCACAGATCTACTGTATTAACATATCAGACAAACACATTGACTATGGACTACTCTTCAAGCAGGCTTCACAGATCTACTTGTAGTTAACATTATCAGACAAACACATTGACTATGGGACTACTCTTTCAGCAGGCTTCACAGATCTACTGTATTAACATTCATCAGACAAACACATTGACTATGGGACTACTCTTTCAGCAGGCTTCACAGATCTACTGTATTAACATCATCAGACAAACACCACTTGCATGGGACTACTCTTTCAGGCAGGCTTCACAGAATCTACTGTATTAACATTATCAGACAAACACATTGACTATGGGACTACTCTTTCAGCAGGCTTCACAGATCTACTGTATTAACATCATCAGACAAACACATTGACTATGGGACTACTCTTTCAGCAGGCTTCACAGATCTACTGTATTAACATCATCAGACAAACACATTGACTATGGGACTACTCTTTCAGCGGCTTCACAGATCTACTTTATTAACATCATCAGACAAAACACATTGACTATGGGACTACTCTTTCAGCAGGCTTCACAGATCTACTTTTTAACATCATCAGACAAACACATTGACTATGGGACTACTCTTCCAGCAGGCTTCAAGATCTACTTTATTAACATATAGACAAAACACATTGACTATGGGACTACTCTTTCAGCAGGCTTCACAGATCTACTGTATTAACATCATCAGACAAACACATTGACTATGGGACTACTTTTAGCAGGCTTCACAGATCTAACTGTATTAACATCATCAGACAAACACAATTGACTATGGGACTACTCTTCCAGCAGGCTTCAAAGATCTACTGTATTAACATTATCAGACAAACACATTGACTATGGGACTACTCTTCAGCAGCTTCACAGATCTACTGTATTAACATTATCAGACAACACACATTGACTATGGGACACTCTTTCAGCAGGCTTCACAGATCTACTGTATTAACATCATCAGACAAACACATTGACTTGGGACTCTCTTTCAGCAGGCTTCACAGATCTTTGTATTAACATCATCAGACAAACACATTGACTATGGGACTACTCTTTCAGCAGGCTTCACAGATCTACTGTATTAACATTATCAGACAAACACATTGACTATGGGACTACTCTCTTTCAGCAGGCTTCACGAATCTACTGTGATTAACTCATCAGGACAAACACATTGACTATGGGACTACTCTTTCAGCAGGCTTCACAAGATCTACTGTATAAACATCATCAGACAAACACATTGACTATGGGACTACTCTTCCAGGCAGGCTTCACAAGATCTACTTATTAACATATCAAGACCAAAACACATTGACTATGGGACTACTCTTTCAGCAGGCTTCACAGATCTACTTTATTAACATCATCAGACAAACACATTGACTATGGGACTACTCTTCCAGCAGCTTCCACAGATCTACTTTATTACATCATCAGACAAAACACATTGACTATGGTGACTCTCTTCCAGCAGGCTTCACAGATCTACTTTATTAAATCCATCAGACAAACACATTGACTATGGACTACTCTTCCAAGCAGGCTGGCAGGCAGTCACAAACACACACCAGATCCGAATTGTTCTTTTTTTTTTTTTAAGTGGACTGGGCAGCGAGTTTTTCTTCCAACATCAATTTTGTGAAGTGCAATTCTGTGAAATTATCCCAATATGAGCAGTCATTTGGGGTAATGGTAGTGTCCTGCGTTTAAACCCTCCGATATCAAAACATACGAGCTGAAATGAGCAGCACACACATCAAGGAAAATATATGTAATCTTGACATCCTCATAATGGTTTAAAAGGTCATCACTAACCTGAACTGGTAATCATGGTTTAACAGGAATGACAAGTCTATAAACCTGGTTTAAAAGTCATCTAGAAGTACTGAAGGCATCTACAACTACGGTAGCCTGGTTTCACAAGGCATACTAGAAACTAACCCGGAAGCTGGTTTTAAAAGCATTATAGAAACTACCAGGTAGGCTGGTTTAAAGGGCATTATAGAAACTACGGAAGCTGGTTTAAAGGCATATAGAACTACGGTAGACTTGGTTTTAAAGGGCATATAGAACTACTGGTAGCTGGTTTAAAGGCATATAGAACCTACCGGAAGCCGGTTTAAAAGGCATCTAGAACTACTGTAGCTGGTTTAAAGGCATATAGAACCTACCGTAGCGGTTTAAAGGGCATATAACCTACGGTAGCTGGTTTTAAAGGCATATAGTATATGTACTTACTTAAAGGGCATTAGAAATCTTACGGTTAGCTGGTTTGTAAAGTCATATAAGGTAACTCAAAGGTAGCTGGTTTAAAGGGCATATAGAACTACTGTAGCTGGTTATTAAAGGGCATCATAGAACTACTGAAGCTGGTTTAAAGGGCATAGAAACTACACTGAAGCTGGTTAAAGGCATATAGAACCTACGGAAGCTGGTATTAAAAGGCATCTAGAACTATGGAAGCTGGTTTAAAGCACTAATAGGATAGCTGTTTAAAGGGCACATATAGAACTACGGTAGCTGGTTTAAAGGGCATATAGAACTACTGTAGCTGGTTTTTAAAGGCATATAGAACCTACAGTAGAACTGGTTTTTAAAGGGCATATAGAACTACCTGTAGCTGGTTTAAAGGCATATAGAACTACTGTAGCTGGTTTAAAGGGCATATAGAACTACTGTAGTGGTTTAAAGGGATTAGAACACTGTAGCTGGTTAGGCATTAAAACTACGGTAGCTGGTTTAAAGGGCAATAATAGAACTACGTAGACTGGTTTAAAGGGCATATAGAACTTACTGTAGCTGGTTTAAAGGGCATATAGAACTACGGAAGCTGGTTTAAAAGGCATCTAGAACTATGGAAGCTGGTTTTAAAGGGCATATAGAACTGGTAGCTGGTTTAAAGGGCATATAGACTAGTAGCTGGTTTAAAGGGCATTATAAGAACTTACCTGTAAGCTGGTTTAAAGGCATATAGAAATACGTAGGCTGCGTTTTAAAGGGCATATAAAACTATGCTAGCTGGTTTTAAAGGGCATATAGAACTATGTAGCTGGTTTAAAAGCTATATAGAACTACTGTAGCTGGTTTAAAGGGCATATAGACACTACTGATAGCTGGTTTAAAGGACATATAGAACTACTGTAGCTGGTTTAAAGGGCATATAGAACTAGGTAGCTGGTTTAAAGGGCATATAGAACTACTGTAGCTGGTTTAAAGGGCATATAGAACCTCTGGTAGCTGGTTTAAAGGGCATATAGAATACGTAGCTGGTTTAAGGCATAAGAATACTGTGGCTGTTTAAAGGGCATATAGACTACCGGAAGCTGGTTTTTAAAAGGACATTCTAGAACTATGGAAGCTGGTTTAAAGGGCATATAGAACTACTGTAGCTGGTTTAAAGGCATATAGAACACCTGTAGCTGGTTTAAAAGCATCTAGAAGCTTACGAAGCCTGGTTTAGAAGGCATACTAGAAATAAGCAGTTGGTTTAAAGGCATATAGAACTACGGTAGCTGGTTTAAAGGACATATATACACTACCTTGTAGCCTGTTTAAAGCTATATAGAAACTACTGGTAGCTGGGTTTAAAAGGGCATAGAACTACGGTAGCTGGTTTAAAAAGCTATATAGAAACCTACTGTAGCTGGTTTACAAGGCATATAGAACTACTGTAGCTGGTTTAAAGGGCATATAGAACTACCTGGTAGCCCCTGGTTTTAAAAGCTATATAGAAACTACTGTAGCGGTTTAAAAGGCATATAGAACTACTGTAGCTGGTTTAAAGGGACTAATAGAACTACGGTTAGCTGTTTAAAGGCAATATAGAACTAGTAGCTGGTTTTAAAAAGGGCCAAATCCTAGTTAACCTAACCCGGGATAGACTGTAACGTAAGCAATAAGTAACTACGATGAATAGACGTTCAAAATACAAAAATGAAATAATAGAAACATAGGTAGCCTGGTTTAAAGGATAGCATATAGAACCTAACCTGTAAGCTGACGATTATAAAAAGGGCATATAGAACCTACAGGAGCTGGTTTTAAAGGGCATATAGAACTACCTGTAGCTGGTTAAAAGGAGCCATATAGAACTACAGTGTAGCCCTGGATCTTGAAAGATCCTAGAACTGACCCTGTAGATGGTATTTTAAAGGATTAGAACTACCAGGTAAGTGGTTTAAAGGCAATATAAACCCTACCTGTAGATGGTTAAGTAAATGCCTATTAAGAAATACAACTGTAAAGGACGAGACTACAGTAGACTGGTTTAAAGCGAGCATATAGAACTCAGTGTAGCTGGTTTTAAAGGCATATAGAACTACTGTAAGCTGGTTTACAAGGGATCTTATAGAAATACGGAGTGGTCTTTATAAAGGCATCCTAGAACTAGAATGCTGTGTTTAAAGGACATATAGAACCTACCTGAAGTGGTTTAAAGGATTATATAGAACTACTGTAGCTGGTTTAAAAGGCATCTAGAACTACGGAAGCTGGTTTAAAAGGCACTATAGAACTACTGTAGCTGGTTTAAAGGGCATATAGACTACGGTAGCCTGTTTAAAAAGGCATATAGAACTACTGTAGCTGGTTTAAAAGCCTATATCAGAACTACTGTAGCTGGTTTAAAGGGCATCTAGAAACTGCACCACGGTAGCTGGTTTAAAAGCCTATATAGAACCTACTGTAGCTTTTACAAGGCATATAGAACTATAGAACTAGGGTAGCATCGGTAGCTGGTTTAAAAACTATATTAGAACACTGTAGTGGTTTAAAAAGCAATATAGAACCCCTTAGTGGTTTAAAGGGCATATATGAACCTACGGTAGCCTGTTTAAAGGCAATATAGAAACTACCTGTAGCTGTTTAAAAAGGCATCTTAGAACTAACGGTAGCTGGTTTAAAAGCTATATAGAACTCACCTGTAGCTGAGCTTTAAAGGCATATCAGTACTACGGAGTAGAGCTGGCTTTAAAGGAATATAGAACCTACCTGTAGCCGAGTTTTAAAGGGGCAACTATAAGAATACCGTCAGTAGTGGTTTAAAGGCCATCTACGAACTACGGAGCTGGTTTAAACGGGTCATCTAGAACTACGCGTAGCTGGTATAAAGGGCATTAGAACTACTATGTTAGCTGGTTTTAAAGGGCATATAGAATAAGGTAGCCTAGTTTAAAAGGGCATCTAAGAAATTAAACGTAGCCTGTGTTTAAAGGCATATAGAACTACAGGTAGTGGTTTTAAAGGGCATATAGAACCCTACCGGAAGCTGGTTTAAAAGGCATCTAGAACTACTGAAGCTGGTTTAAAAGGCATCTAGAACTACTGAAGGAAGTTTAAAACACCTAAGTTCACCAGCTAACTTTGACAACCAACCAAAAATAACTATAGTTTTTTGGTTCATTAAGAATGCTAAATTTAGATATGTGTTTTCATTTGTTGAATCAATAAGACCAGTGGTTCACAAACTTTTTATAGTCCCGTACCCCTTCAAACATTCAACCTCCAGCTGCGTACAAACTCTAGCACCAGGGTTAGCGTACTCTCAAATGTTGTTTTTTGCCATCATTGTAAGTCTGCTACACACACACTACACAATCCATTCATTAAACATAAGAATTTGTTTTTGTCACAACCCGGCTCGTGGGAAGTGACAAAGAGCTCTTATAGATACAATGCTGGGTTGTATAGGAGAGAGTCTCAGTCTTAAATCATTTTCCAAACACAGTCTGTACCTGTATTTAGTTGTCATGCTAGTGAGGGCCGAGAATCCACCCTCACATAGGTACGTGGTTGCAAAGGGCATCAGTGTCTTAACAGTGTGATTTGCCAAGGCAGGATAGTCTGAGCGCAGCCCAATCCAGATCACATGGACTGAGATATGTTCCGGGTAGCCTCAGACAACAACATTGACATATACACTGACTCGGTGAGCGAGTTTATTAGCAAGCGCATCGGTGATGTTGTACCCACTGTGACTATTAAAACCTTCTCTAACCAGAAACCGTGGATTGATGGCAGCATTCATGCAAAACTGAAAGCGCTCCACCGCTTTAAAGCATGGCAATGCTTTAAAGCGGATACAAGACCGAATACAAGGCAATCAAACAAGCAAAGCGAGATATAGAGACAAAGTAGAGTCGCAATTCAACGCCTCAAACATGAGATGTACGTGACAGGGTCTACAGTCAATCACGGATTACAAAAAGAAAACAAGCACCGTCGTGGACATCGACGTTTTGCTTCCAGACAAAGTAAACAACCTCTTTGCTCGCTTTGAGGACAATACAGTGCCACTGACACGGCCCTCTACCAAAGCCTGTGGGCTCTCCTTCTCCGTGGCCAACGTGAGTAAAACATTTAAACATGTTAACCCTGGCAAGGCTGCCGGCTGTGCCAAGCTTATAGAGACATACCCCAAGAGACATGCAGCTGTAATTGCTACAAAAGGTGTCTCTACAAAGTATTGACTTTGGGGGGGTGAATAGTTATGTGCGCTCATGTTTTCTGTTTTTTGTCTCATTTCTTGTTTGTTACACAAGAAAAAATATTTTACATCTTCAAAGTGGTAGGCATAGGTAAGGTAGTCGTTGTGAATTTGTCAGATTACTTGTTAGATATTACTACACTTTCGGAACTAGAAGCACAAGCATTTCGCTACACTCGCATTAACATCTGCTAACCATGTGTATGTGACCAATAAAATTTGATTTGATTTGAAATCTGGCAGTGGCTTTTGATTAAATTCCATTTTCACAGAAGCGCTGGTTGCAATTTCAATGTGGCTCTCTTGTTCAGATATCGGTAAGTGGACTGGAGGCAGGGCATGAAAGGGATAACGAATCCAGTTGTTTGTGTCATCCGTTTCGGGAAAGTACCTGCGTAAATGCGCACCCAACTCACTCAGGTGCTTCGCTGTATCACATTTGACATTGTCCGTAAGCTTGAGTTCATTTGCTCACAAAATATCATACAATGATGGAAAGACCTGTGTGTTGTCCTTGTTAATGCAGACATAGCATAAATTTTGTCCCGCACATTGAATATAGTTGCGGAGAGTCCCTGTAATCCTAGATTCAGATCATTCAGGCAAGAAAAAACATCACCCAGATAGGCCGGTTGTGTGAGTAACTCGTCATCATGCAAGCGGTCAGACAAGTGAAAATTAATTAAGCTTAATTAACCTCGTCTCTCAATTAAAAAAGACGTGTCAATACTTTGCCCTTTGATAACCAGCGCACTTCTTTCTGTATGTTGTAAAAGCGTTACATGGTCGCTGCCCATATCATTGCATAGTGCAGAAAAAACACGAGAGTTCAGTGGCCTTGCTTTAACAAAGTTAAATATATAAATACATTTTTTATTTTATAGAAAAATAATCTCGAAAAGTGCATGGTCTAATTCAGCTATTCCCAAACCGGGGTACGCCGAATAAAAATGTGATTCACATTTAAATAAATACAAATATATATATTATACGCATATATATCTTTTGTAAAAAAAAAATATTATTCTAATTTTCAAACAGTCCATTTATATTTTCCAACTGGGCTATACATTTGGGGGATGTTTTTTTCTCGCCTGAGTAGCCTCGTTTCACTGCCAAAAATATAATTAAACCATCTAGTGTTCAGAGAAATAACAACACAATGTCAAATACAGGTAGCCTAGTCAAATAATTAACATCCAATCACATTAGCCGTTACTCTCTAGTGGGAATTCCTCCAACGGTCCGTATGTAGCCAAACGTAATTACTGCTCATTCCATTTGCTCAAAAATTGATAACTGGTTAAAAAAGTACGGCCCGTGTCCATAGAGACACATACCAGCTCTACTGGTAGTACTGCTACTATCAGCAGTACTACACCTGCACCTGTCGACGACACAAGTTTTTCTGCTTCCACGAGCACATCCAATAGATAAGTGGATACACACACAATAGCATACGCACTATACACACATGTACACATGGATTGTGTACAGTGTACATGTGGTAGTGGTAGAATAGGGCTTGAGGGCACACAGTCTGTATATGTATTGTAATGTTTTTAAAATTGTATAAACTGCCTTAATTTTTCTGGACCCCAGGAAGAGTAGCTGCTGCCTTGGCAGCCGAAGAGCTACTGCCCCCTTACCCGGGAAAGCACCGAACAACAGACAGGGATGTTGGACCATTGTAGAGGTGCAAATATAATGAGAACTACATTGATTTGGAGTTCACTTATATTGTGTGTAGTGCCTTTCCTCAGCCACAGTGTGTTATATGTGCAAAAGTACTATCTCACAACTCGATGAAACCTTCACTCTTGCGCAGACATTTAGAAACAAAACATGACAATTTAAAAAATAAGCCACGGGGGATTTTTGAGCGAGAATTAAGACGACTTTGAAGTAGTAAGACATGTTTACAAGCAACAGATGCCATTAATAAGAAGTGGCTAGAAGTGTCTTATATGGTGAGCTACCGAGTGGCTAGGACAGGCAAGCCCCATACTATTGTGGAGAACTTAATTCTTCCTGTTGCCGTGGATATGGCTGGGACAATACTGGAGGAAAAGCCCCCAAAAACGATACAGACAATGCGTTCATCAAACAACACTGTTTCACGATGCATCAGTGACATGGCAGGAGATGTTTTGAAACAATTACTGCTTCGCATACAAGCCATTGAATTCTATGCCTTACAACTGGATGAGTCAACAGACGTGGCGGCCTGGCACAGCTCCTGGTATATGTCCGTTACGTTTATGGGGGGGTCAATTAAGGAAGACATCCTCTTCTGCAAACCACTGGAAACCAGGACAACAGGAGAGGATATTTTTAAAGTACTGGACAGCTTTGTGACATCAAATGTACTTTGGTGGTCAAGATGTGTTGGTATCTGTACTGATGGCGCAAAAGCCAAGACAGGGAGACATAGTGGAGTGGTGACGTGTGTGCAAGCAGTTGCTCCAGACGCCAGACAGCTTGAAAGACGTTTTGGACACTACAGTGAAAATGGTTAACTTTGTTAAAGCAAGGCCCCTGAACTCTCGTGTACTTTCTGCATTATGCAATGATATGGGCAGCGACCATGTAACGCTTCTACAACATACAGAAGTGCGCTGGTTATCAAGGGACAAAGTATTGACAGTTTGAATTGAAAGAGAAGTTTAAAGTTTTCTTTACTGACCATAATTTTAACTTGTCTGACCGCTTGCATGATGACGAGTTACTCACACAACCGGCCTATCTGGGTGATGTTTTTTCTCGCCTGAATGATCTGAATGTAGGATTACAGGGACTCTCCGCAACTATATTCAATGTGCGGGGAAAAAATGAGGCTATGTCTGCATTAACAAGGACAACACACAGGTCTTTCCATCATTGTATGATTTTTTGTGTGCAAATGAACTCAAGCTTACGGACAATGTCAAATGTGATACAGCGAAGCACCTGAGTGAGTTGGTGCGCATTTACGCAGGTACTTTCCCAAAACGGATAACAAACAACTGATTGTTATCCTTCAAGCCCTGCCCCAGTCACCTACCGATATCTGAACAAGAGAGCCTCATTGAAATTGCAACCAACGGTTCTGTGAAAATGAATTTAATCAGAAGCCACTGACAGATTTTCTGGATAGGGTTGCGCTCAAAAGTACCTGCCTTGGCAAATTACGCTGTTAAGACACTGATGCCTTTGCAACCACGTACCTATGTGAGAGTGGATTCTCGCCCTCACTAGCATGAAACCTAAATACAGGCACAGACTGTGTGTGGAAAATGATTAAAACTGAGACTTCTCTCCAACACAACCCAACATTGCAGAGTTATGTTCATCCTTTCAAGCAGACCCTTCTCATTAACCTGTGATGAGTTTTCACAAATAAGGTTTTATATGTAAAAATGGTTAAATAAAGAGTAAAATTAATTATTATTTGTTCCTGGTCCTATAAGAGCTCTTTGTCATTCCCACGAGCCGGTTGTGACAAAAACTCACACTCATTCTTATTTCAATAATGTATCGTATAGTGTGTGTGTGGCAGGCTTACAATGAGGCAAAAAAACACATTTGAGAGTACGCTGACCCTGGTGCCCAGAGGGGGTACTCAGCTGGAGGTTGAACGTTTGAAGGGGTACGGGACTATAAAAAGTTTTGGAACCATGCTCTAGGGTAACCAGTGTCTCATTCACTCTATTCTGTCTCTCTCTCCACCCCCTTCCATCTCTCCCCTCCCTCTCTCCCCTCCCTCTCTCCCCCTCCCTCTCTAATCAGAGTGCTAGCTAGCTGAAGAAGAGCATGGTTGAATGGAGAGAGCAGAGCATCATTGAGCAGGGATTTGACTGCAGCTCCAGAGGGTTTCAACTCCAGCTTAACACCCTGGCTCTGGGGTAACCTCCATAGCTTTTAACTGACTAGAAAGGGACGTGAGGTTAATGCTGTTCCTATGGGGGGTGTGTGTGTGTGTGTGTGTGTGTGTGTGTGTGTGTGTGTGTGTGTGTGTGTGTGTGTGTGTGTGTGTGTGTGTGTGTGTGTGTGTGTGCGTGCGTGCGTGCGTGCGTGCGTGCGTGCGTGCGTGCGTGCGTGCGTGCGTGCGTGCGTGCGTGCGTGCGTGCGTGCGTGCGTGCGTGCGTGCGTGCGCGTCGTGCGTGCGTGCGTGCGTGCGTGCGTGGCGTGCGTGCGTGCGTGCGTGCGTGGTGCGTGCGTGCGTGCGTGCGTGCGTGCGTGCGTGCGTGCGTGCGTGCGTGCGTGCGTGCGTGCGTGCGTGCGTGCGTGCGTGCGTGCGTGCGTGCGTGCGTGCGTGCGTGCGTCCGGTTGCTGGGTGGCGTGCGTCGTGCGTGGCGTGGCGTGCGTCGTGCGTGCGTGCGTGCGTGCGTGCGTGCGTGCGTGCGTGCGTGCGTGCGTGCGTGCGTGCGTCGACACCAGATTTTGTGCCATTGCGTTAATTAAAAAGCTCTATGCTGAAGCATTAGATATATAAACACAGAATAGACCTGAGCACTTCCCAAAAACAGAGGAAGGAGAACCAATACCTTGAAGCATAGTTTAGTTGCCTAGATATACTCTATTGTATTGTTCACAACATAACAGTAAATATAGTATGTTTATTTTCAGACAGCCAATTTAAGGAGCAATTAATGTTATCATTAACTTCAACAGCGTGTGTCTATAAACTGCTTTGCTAAAGGCTGTTTTTCAAAAAACAACATTGTAGATGAGCGAACAAACAGTGTAATTTAATTTATTTCAATTTACAGTTCTATCATATAATTAAAACAATGACATATATTCTAGACATATTAGAAAACATCAAACATGAATGAGGTGTTTGACTATCCTAGAATGTCTACCACAGGCAGCCTAACAGACAGGTCTCTAATGAGCTAAGTCACTTGTACACCCAAGGTCTACAAACGGCACAACGTACACTGAACAAAAACAGTGTATGTCCCATGTTTCATGAGCTGAAATAAAAGATCACCGAAATGTTCGCTACTCACAAAAAGCTTATTTCTCAGAAATGTTGTGCACAAATTGGTTTACATCCCTGTTAATGAATGTTTCTCCTTTGCCAAGATAATCCATCCACCTGACAGGTGTGACACACACCTGACAACCATCGTTACACACACCTGGCAACCATTGTTACACACACCTGACAACCATCATTACACACACCTGACAACCATCATTACACACACTTGACAACCATCATTACACACACCTAACAACCATCATTACACACACCTGACAACCATCATTACACACACCTGACAACCATCATTACACACACCTGACAACCATCATTACACACACCTGGCAACCACTGTTACACACCGGGCAACCACCATTACACACACCTGGCAACCACCATTACACACACCTGCGTAATTGCTAAAGTGCTTTACATCTGCCTCACTCTCAGAGAAAGAAGTAGATGTTTGTCTGAGAGTGATGTATTTTCCTTTTTAGTCATTTAGCAGATGCTCTTGTCCAGAGCGATTTACAGTACATAGATTTATCTTAAGATAACTACGGTGAGAGAACCACATATCACAGTTAAATAAATATACAGGATACGTACATTCCATTCCAGTTAAACAATCAATATATATATAGCGTTTTGCAAAAACAAACAAACATTTTAATTCACATCTAAAAYCGTTGAATGAAAAATCTAACAACAGTAATATTTTACACAACATGAAGGTACTACAAAGCAATCATTTTTTATGGAACAAAATACACAAATGTGAATAATTTGTGGATATAGCGGTTTGGAAATAAACTCTTCGTTTGTTCTCATTTTTGCTCACTGTTCGATTGATATTGAAGTCACATTTCCATCTAGAGCCACTATGAATAAGAATCTGAGGTGATTCTATCTAGAGCCACTAGGAATAAGAATCTGAGGTGATTCTATCTAGAGCCACTAGGAATAAGAATCTGAGGTGAATGCAGGGTCAGCCTACAATGCCTCAGGGTCAGCTAGCAATGCCTGCAGGGTCAGCTTAACAATGCCTCAGGGTCAGCTACAAGTGCCTAGCAGGGTCAGCTACAATGCCTCAGGGTCAGCTACAGTGCAGCAGGGTCAGCTACATGCCTCAGGGTCAGCTACAATGCTGAGGTCAGCAGTACAGCATGGAGCAGCTCAGGTCATTACAATGCCTCAAGGGTCAGCTACCAGTGCAGCAGGGTCAGCTACAATGCCTCAGGGTCGCTTACAGTGCAGCAGGGTTCAGCTACATGGTCCTGCAGGGTCAGCTACAGTGCAGCAGGGTCAGCTAAGTGCAGGCATGGGTCAGCTTACAGTGCAAGCGGTCACAAGCCATACAGTAAGCCAGTAGGCTCAGGGCTCAGGCACTACAAGTGCAGCAGGGGTCAGCTACAGTGCCATCAGGGTCAGCTACAATTGCCTCGGTCAGCTACAGTGCAGTAGGGTCCTAGCTACTGTGCAGCAGGCGTCAGCTTACAATGCCTCAGGCGTGCACTCCCGTGCCTCAGGGTCAGCTACAGTGCAGCAGGTCCATCTACAGTGCCTCAGGGGTCAGCTACAAGTGCAGCAGGGGTCAGCTACAGTGGCCTCAGGGTCAGCTTACAGTGCCAGCGAGAGTCGCTACATCCTGGGCGTCAGCTACCCTAGTTCCTCAGGGTCAGCTAACTGTGCAGCAGGGTCAGCCTACAAGCCGTAGGGTCAGCTACAGGCAGCAAGGGTCAGCTACTGGCAGCCAGGGTCAGCTACAATGGCCTCAGGGTCAGCTACGGCCTCAGGTCAGCTACAGTGCAGCAGGGTCTAGCCTCAATGCACTCAGGGTCAGCTACAGTGCAGCAGGGTCAGCTACAGTGCAGCAGGGTCAGCTACAATGCCTCGGGGTCAGCTTTACAGTGCATCATGGGTCAGCTACAATGCCTCAGGGTAGCTTACAATTGCCTCAGGTCAGCTACAAGCCTCAGGGTCAGCTACAGTGCAGCATGGCGCAGCTACAATGCCTCGAGGGTCAGCTACAGTGCAGCAGTGGTCAGCTACGATGCTCAGGAGTCAGCTACAATGCCTCTCGGGTCAGCTACAGTTACAGCAGGGGTCAGCATACAATGCCTTCAGGCGTCAGCTACAGTGCAGCAGGCGTACAAGCTACAATGCTTCAGGTCAGCTACGTGCAGCAGGTCAGCTACAGGCAGCAGGGTCAGCTACAGTGCAGAGGGTCAGCCTACATGCAGCAGGGTCAAGTTACAATGCCACAGGGTCAGCTACAGTGCTCAGGTCAGCTACAAGTGCAGCAGGGTCAGCTACAGAGTGCATCAAGGGTCAGCTACATGCCTCAGGGTCAGCTACAGTGCAGTAGGTCAGCTACTGTGCAGCAGGTCAGCTACAATGCCTCAGGGTCAGCTTACAGTGCCTCAGGGTCAGCTACAGTGCAGGCAGGTCAGCTACGGTAGTGCCTCAGGCAGCGTACAGCAGGCGCGTAAGCTCAGGCCTCAGGGTCAGCTACAGTGCAAGCAGGGTCAGCTACAGTGCCTCAGGGTCAGCTACAGTGCCTCAGCGTCAGCTACTGTGCAGCAGGAGGTCAAGCTACAATGCCTAGGGTCAGCTACGTGCAGCAGGGTCAGCTACTGTGCACCAGGGTCAGCTTACAATGCCTCAGGTCAGCTACAGTGGCCCTCAGGGTCAAGCTTACAGTGCGAGCAGGGTCAGCTACAATGCCTCAGGGTCAGCTACCAGTGCCAGCAGGGTCAGCTACAGTGCCAGCAGGGTCCAGCTACAAGCCTCAGGGTCAGCTACAGTGCCTCAGGGTCAGCTACATGAGCAAGGCGTCAGCTTACTGTAGCAGTGGCCCCGTGAGCCATTTTGGGGTAACATTACTCTAGGGCACAAGACATGGCAGCCAGGTTTCTCATACCCTGTGGGTGCCAGTTCATATCCTACTACCCCTGGGAGCCAGGCCTGGATTTGAACAAGCAACACTCTGGTTTCATATATCTAACATCTATGCTAACTACCACTTCCAAGTAGGGACAGAGAGGGTTTGAGACAGACAGAGAGAGTGAGGTACCGAGAGAAAAAGAGCGAGCGCAGAGAGAGAGAGGGAGAGAGAGAGTGGGTTTGAGACAGACAGGGAGAGAGTGATGTACCGAGAGAAAAGAGAGAGCAGAGGAGAGAGAAGAGAGAGAGAGAGACAGAGAGAGAGAGAAGAGACAGTGGTTTGAGACAGACAGAGAACCTTTAATTCTCCCTCTGACCCAACAGGAGAGGTTATATTGTCCCTCTTTACCCCAGACACACTAAACCAGCACACACGCACCATGCAGACACACACATCACAGGCATACAGACACACACAGCAAGCATGAGAACACATAAGCAGCACACACACAACATCAGCAAAGAGCATAAGAGCACACACAGCAGGCATTACAACACACCAGAACAGCACACACACGTCAATCAGCCAACCGCACGCTACAGACACACACAGCACAGGCATACAGACACAACAGCACAGGCAAT
>NW_019942857.1:82821-84119 GCF_002910315.2 Salvelinus sp. IW2-2015 | reverse complement strand
ATGTGTGTGTTGTGTGTGTGTGGTGTGTGTGTGTGTGGTGTGTGTGTGTGTGTTTGCGCGGAGCGCCGCATACAACGCATAGAATTCCACCTCAGGATTCTTATTGTCCTTAGTGGCTACTAGATAGAACTCACCGCACTGTAGCTGACCCCGAGGCATTGTAGCTGACCCTGCTGCACTGTAGCTGACCCTGAGGCATTGTAGCTGAGTGATTCTGAGTGTTGCCTACTCTTCGTACAAAACTATTTTGGTGAGTTAGAAGAGTATAGGCCTACCTATTCGTCTGTTGTCGGGTCTATGGTGTGTGCGCATGTGTGTGTGTGTATGTGTGTGTGTGATGCGTGTGTGCCTGTGTGTGTGTCTGCGTGTGTGTATTGGCCCTGAGTGGCAGGTGTCTACTCTGATTATACAGGAAGCAGAATTATTCCTGCCGCCTCGTGAGAACTTTTCATAATGATGCCATTTTAATGAATTAATAAACTAATTAATTATCGAATCTAATGAGGCAACTCAAGGCCCAAACATACATTAGTATAGAAGGGATTTCAGGGCTAATTTACAAGGATGCCATACAGATGTTAGACAGATATTCTATGTCCCGATTCTCCACCCTTCTATGTACTTACACACTTCCTGTTACGGATTTTAACAGTGGTGGAAACTCTTCTCAACATCACTAGGTTGCCAAAGGCCTACCAATATTATATTAGACAGATATTCAGATACCAGGGATCTGTGGTTGGCTTGGTCAACTCTGGACAACAGGCAGTATTTAATGTTATTTCTCTAACGTGGATAACATACTCTATGATTATAATGTCCGTTTGTTGGGTTGATATGAAATGTCAGCATGAGCTTTCTATGCTCCGTAATGCAGCTAAATGAGAGGCAGTGGTGGCTGATGGAGCCACTTACAACACCGGGGATAATAGGCATTAGAGCTGCGGTGTTCACAGAAGGCTAACAGGGCAAATACTGTGGAAAATACTGTATCACACAGCCCAACAGTCTGAAATAGATCTAACACAGTGAGTGTGTCCTATCTAATACAGTGTGTGTTCTATCTAATACAGTGTGTGTTCTATCTAACACAGTGTGTGTTCTATCTAATACAGTGTGTGTTCTATCTAATACAGTGTGTGTGTGTTCTATCTAACACAGTGTGTGTTCTATCTAACACAGTGTGTGTTCTATCTAATACAGTGTGTGTTCTATCTAATACAGTGTGTGTTCTATCTAATACAGTGTGTGTGTGTTCTATCTAATACAGTGTGTGTTCTATCTAATACAGTGTGTGT
>NW_019942857.1:70028-82796 GCF_002910315.2 Salvelinus sp. IW2-2015 | reverse complement strand
TTTAATTTAAGGACCAAAAAACGACAGCTGTGCCATATAGAATGCAAAATAGTTGGGAAGAGATTTTCGATGAACCCCATCATTCCCCCATCTATGCTTATGAATTGCAGACGCAAAACAACGCCGGATTCAAAACGTTCAAATTTTTCAATTTAAAGTTACTATACAAAATTCTTGAGACTAATAGAATGTATATGTATGGGGATACAAATCTTCCCAGCTCTGCAGACTCTGCTGTGAGGAGGCAGAGCATGTAGATCATTTATTTTGTATTGTCCATATGTAGCTGCGTTTTTAGGCGGCGGCTCACAGATTCCATGGAATGCTGAAGAATTCCAAACATTTTCCTAGAACTAAACGATTGCAGATAGGGCAATATGGTGATTTGAAAAGCCATAGTCAATCAATCAATTTAATGTTAATAATATTTTTGCAAAATGTTTATTTTTAATGTTACAATCTGTAGAAGCTATGAGAATATAGGAAGGTTAAATTATTTTAGTGAAGCATCCACAGCACAGTTGAAAAAATAGTATGGCAAATAGAAATCCGAAATGGCATGATGTTATGAGAGATAGCTGGGAGGGGGTTGAATGGGAGCTGAAGGGTGGACTTAATTAACAAGCATAAAACAATGTAAAACATTACGGATTCTGGTTAAATGTATATTAGGTTTCGTAACTTTTGTGAAATAGCCACCAGTTTACAAATAGTAAATCCAAAACTTGATGGGACATTAGAAATAGAGTCAAACGGTCAGAACGACTCCATGAGGGTGGTATGAGGGCCCGACGTCCACAGGTGGGTTGTGCTACAGCCCAACACCAGTGGCCAGGACCGTTTGGGCATTTTGCCAGAAGAACACCAAGATTTGGCAAAAATTCGCCACTGGCCCGCTGTGCTCTTCACAGATGAAAGCGAGGTCACACTGAGCACATGTACAGACGTGACAGAGTCTGGGAGACGCCCGTGGAGAACGTTCTGCTGCCGTGCAACATCCTCCAGCATGACCGGTTTGGCGGGTGGGTCAGTTCATGGTGTGGGGTGGCATTTCTTTGGGGCCGCACAGCCCCTCCATGTGCTCGCCAAAGGTAGTTGACTGCCATTAGGGTACGAGATGAGATCCCTCAGACCCTTGTGAAGACCATATGCTGGTGCGGTTGCCCTGGTTCTTTCTAATGCACAGACAATGCTTAGACCTCATGTGGCTGGAGCTGTGTCAGCAGTTCTGCCAAGAGGAAGGCATTGATGCTATGGACTGGGCCCGCCCGTTCCCCAGACCTGAATCCAATTGAGCACATTCTGGGACAACATGGGTCTCGCATCCATCCACCAACGCCACGTTGCACCACAGGACTGTCCAGGAGTTGCGCGGATGCTTTAGTCCAGTCTGGGAGGAGATCCCGTCAGGAGACCATCCGCCACTCATCAGGCAGCATGCCAGCGTTGTAGCTACCCCTGAGGCACTGTAGCTGACCCTGCTTGCACTGTAAGCTGACCCTGAGGCACTGTAGCTGGACCCTGCTGCACTTGTTAGCTAGGAGCCACTTAGCGAGGCAGGGCACTGTGGTAAGCTGACCCTGCATGACAGACCACACTCGACCTCCACTGAACTGAGCGCACTGTAGCTGACCCTGAGGCAATTGTAGCGGACCCTGCCTGCCACCCAAGTTAGTTGCCTACTGACCCGTGTATTTCTATAGGACGCAAGCAGTCAAGCTGACACCCCTGAAGTGCAATGATAGTTGGCATCGAGAGCCCTCGATTGGCACTGAGTTATATCCGTGATCCGCTGCTCGAACTTTGAGATAATCTTGTACCTCCGAGTGCGTCATCTGCCAAATCCAGACCTCCATGGTGTAGCATGATAAGGAGTGTTAGATTCTCCCATATGATCATGTTTGTGTTGCATTTTGTAGGTCCAGCACATTCAAACTATGTTAAAGAGAAAGGAGTAATTTACATATAAAACGAATGACTCTCCTTGCTTGCACTTCACAGTATTAAGCTCTAAGAGACACTCGTGGCTGGCTACTGTAGTACTTTTTGAGAATCCTCTTGCCCTTGAACTCTTGTTGTTTGTGAAGCCAGTGTGCTATATTTATGCCCACACAACTGATAGCAATAGGATAGCGGCTGGATTGAGAAATGATTGGGCAGCAACGAGTAAAATACATGTGACTGGAACCGCACATCAGTTCCTTTCGTGTCACAATATTAGAGTAGCTCTGAATCCCACCCCTCTATAAAAAATTAAAGAGAGCATATTTGTAGCTATGTAACCCTTTGATACCTGTATGAGTACACTATGTTAGTACTCCCCTCGAGACCCTGCTACGGTCAGGAGTAGCATTGGTTATAACTGTCTGTGAACTGCCGGCATAGTGCTGTAGCTTGACCCTGCTGCCATATCGAGCTATGCAAGCTTAGGCTGAGCCTCTAGAGAGGACAAGAGTTCCAGCTTCAGCAGCTGACACTCGTGAGCTTTCACCGCAGAGGTATGCGTAGAGCGCATGAATATGACAATCTGGTAGCGACCCTAGAAGGGACATATGGTGAGAAGTATCTGACCCATGACGGCAACTTGTAGCGGTCTCAGTGACACTCCTCGAACAACGTCACACTGATAGATCTGAGGACAGTCCGATGAGGTGTGTCTAGCTATTGTATCAGGGCTGCCATGCCCTTGCGAACAACGGGCCCTGCACCCTGCCTCCCGAATGCACACAGGCATCTGTACATGCGCTTTGAAAGCGGCTGAGTTGTATTGTCATGTTGTGAGATGTGAGTGTTGCTGCCCACACTTCATTGCGTGTACACAAAAACTATTTTATTGTGTGCGTGATGTCACAGATCGAAGCCATTATGTCCAGCTACCTTAATTCATTTAGCTTGGCCATATTTATCACTTGCCAAAACTGCCAACCCGTGTTTATAACTTTATAGATGTTCAGTCTTTGCTACATTGTTCGGCATTTTCTCCAGAGTCAAAATGCGTCGCCCACCAGGGATGTCCAGCACTGAGTGGTAGATGTCTAGCATGAGTGAGTGCTGGCGCGATTTTCTGGTCTCGATGCCTAATGTGTCTCTCTGTTGTTTGCGCGACGCGCGCTCACTGTTGCGTGACAAGTAGATGAAGATGTATATCACGCCATGGAAGAATAAGGAAGATGAGAGACAAGATGTACTACTACGGGATGAGGAGGGCTCTATGTATAATTACAGGCAAGCCACGAATCAACTTGCAGACTGATCGCGCAACTGCGTCGAAGATGACACACACATTCTATTCAATATATCACGACACATGCGAGCACATACTAAACAATGACACACATCTAACAACTACAAACACTCAACAACTATCCACACACCACACACCAATCACCACATCGA
The DNA here is from genome assembly GCF_002910315.2 of Salvelinus sp. IW2-2015. Lineage (NCBI taxonomy): Eukaryota > Metazoa > Chordata > Actinopteri > Salmoniformes > Salmonidae > Salvelinus > Salvelinus sp. IW2-2015. Next base: position 79,400 of record NW_019942857.1, on the reverse strand, counting down.
CAACATCATCAACACTGACAGGGCGCAACAACTCCACACACAACAGAGGCACCCAAAACAACCACAACTACCACATATAGTATCTTAAAGGGATGTTCTAGGACGACTAATTTTTTAAACCATGAGCATGCGCCATATCAGATGTCAGACAGATTATTCATCTGTCCACCGATTCATCCACCCCTAATCTATGTACCTATACAACACTTCCTCGCTACAGGTGATCAAACATTATTATAAACAGTTATAAGATGGAAACTCTTTCTCAAAGCTACCACTCATGGTTGCTCAAAAGGTATCCTCTACCCCCAATATGGTAAGTCAATATTATAGACGAAGAATATCCTCAACAGAATACCTCCACAGGAATTCGAATCGGTATGTTGTGCTGTGGTGATGCAACACTTGCGACTGACACATACGCTACCTACGTGCTTTATCTTTATAAGTGTGTGATTTCTCTAACGTGGATGATGAAAACAGCACGTCTCACATGATGCAGCCCAATGACCGTTTGTTGGGTTGATATGAAAATGTCAGCATGAGCTTTTCTATGTCCGTTAATGCCAGCTAAAAGCCATGAGATGAGGGCCCCATAATGTATAGTGGGCACTGAGCTGTGAAGCCATCTTTACAACAGCCTTGAGGGAGTATAGATAGGGCATTAGAGCTGCCGGTGTTTCACAGGGAGAGGCTAACATGAGGCTAAAATCTTGTAGGCAAGGAGGGAATTCCTGTGCTATTCACACAACGAGATGGGCCCAGACAGTGCGTGAAAATAGGATAGCCATAGAGCAGCAGAGTGAGTGTTAGTCCAATCTAAGAGTAACAATGCGTGGTGTTCTATCTTCCAAATCAGTGTAGTTTTCTTCTCTCATCTTAAACAACCAGTGTGTGTTCGTAGTGCTAAATACGCCAGTGTGGTTGTTTCTATTCTAAGACACTGTGTGTGTAGTTTCTATCATAAACACAAGTTGTGTTTCAATAATCTAACACAAGTGTGTGTTCTCTATCTAATATACTAAAGTATGGTGTGTCTATCTTACAATACAGTTGTGACTGTGGAGGGTGTGTTCCTATCCTAATACAGTGCTGTGAGTGTGTTCTTATTCTAGAATCATACAGTTGTTGCTGTTCTATCTAAACTTCCGAGTGTGGTGTGTGTTCCTATCCTAACAGTCATGTCTGTCGTGTTCTCCATCTATTCACAGTCTCTCATACCAGCATGTGCTGTGTGTTCTATCTAATCCTCCGCTTCGTCAGTCACTGCAATTCTGCGATGCAACTTACAGCGCCATCAGGCGGGTAGATGGTATTACTCACAACTTAATACAAACCCAAGTGCTTGGTAGTGTCGATAATCCCGTGCGTTCATACTGCTAACCTACGCAGAGATGTGTGTGTAGTTCATCTAACAACAGTCGTGAATTATGATTCCACCATTGCTAATGTCCCACACACGAGTAGTGTCGTCTACAATGCATTATTCACTAGTCTGTCTCTCCGTGTGTGTTGTGTGTGTGTGTGTGTGCTTAGATACAATGTTAACATGTGTGTGTTGGTGTGTGTGTGTGTATGCTTGGAATACTGAGGTGTTGTGTGTGTTCGTGATGGTCTTGTGTGTGTGTGTGATGTGACAGTGTGTGTTGCTGTATGCGTATATGATCGTGTGTGTGTGAGTGGTGTGTGTTGTTGTTGGTGTGGTGTGTGTTGCTGTTCTGTATTCTGTTAGAGTTGACAGTGTTGTGTTTATCTTAATACAGTGTGGTGGTTGTTCTATCTGAACTACAGTGTGTGTTTCTAAATCTAATGCATGTTTGTGTGTTGTGCGTATCTTAGATAGCTGAGTGTGTGTGTTGTTTCTGCTAGTGCTCATCAGAGCGAGATGCTGTCGTAATTTGCGCATACTGCAATTTAATTGATTGTTAGAAGCATAGTGCTGATGAAAAAAACCATTTACTAAATACAGTGTGTCACCATATAAGAGTCTTTTCCAATCATTCTGACTCATTGACTACTTCAATACAGTTTCTAGTACCCTTAAACTGAGTCAAGCCGAGTGGTCCAGACCCTCTCGTCCTGACATACACTAGAAAACACTCAATTTGATTTACGTGTTCTATCTAATCACAAGCTCGTTGTACTCTATCTAATACCACAGTCTCGTTGGAGGTGGCTTGTTGTCATTATAGTTGACAGTGTGTGACAATCATACCAGTGTGTGTCTACACGAAGCACAGTAGTGTGCTTGTGCGTATTTAACTTGACTCACTAGTGTGTAGGTCGTAGCTTAATTACACCGCATGTTATGATTCTAAGATCTATATGATGAATGACCGAAGTGATGGTGTCATATCTAACACAGTTGTGTGTTCTAAAATCTAATACAGTGTGTGAGACGACTTCAGTCCTGATGGTCTGTGTCTGCTATCTAATACGTGGTGTGTGTGGTGATTCCGCTGTTGGTGGTTTCTATCTCAGCACCACCATGTGCTGTATACTTATATCATAATAACCCACAACTCTCGAGTCTTAGCCTCGTTCTAGATACCTCCAGATATCCAGAGCTCTGATGGTGACTCGTGGCTACTCTAGCTGAAGATACAGAGGAGTGCGGTTGTATCGAAGAAGTAACGAGTGATGTGTTCTATCTAATACACATGTGATGTTCTATCTAATACAGTGTGTGTGTTCTATCTAATACAGTGTCGTGTGGTGTGTTCGATATCGTGAAGAAACAGGGAGATCGAGGAGTGTGAGTGTTCCGTGAGTCTGAGACAGAAATCCGATGTGATGTATCTCAGTACAACTACAAGTGTTGGGACAGTTCGTAGATCTAATAGCAGGATGTGCGTATCGTAACATCTAAAGACATTAGCGAAGGATGTGCTGAGGTGAGTGTATCTAAATCTCAACACCAAGTGTATTGTGATGGATGTTCATCTAAACGAGTTGTTGTGTGTTTTCTATGACTTAAGATACGAGTGAGGAATGAGAGATGTGTGTTCTAATCTCATACAGTGTGGTGTGTGTCCTATTCTAAGACAGTGTGTTGTGTTCTATCATAAACACAGCATTGTGTGTTCTTATCTAATACAGTTGTGTGTTCTATCTAATACAGTGTGTGTGTTCTAGTCTAAATACAGTGTGTGTTCTATCTACCCACAGGTGTGTTCTATCTAATACAATGTGTGTTTGTTGTTCTAAATCTAATTACAGTTGTTGTGTTCTATTCGTAACACAGTGTGTGTTCGTATCTAATACCAGCGTGTGTGTCTATCTAACACAGTGTGTGTTCTATCTAATACAGTGGTGGTGTGTTCGTATCTAATACAGTGTGTGTTCTATCTGAAATACAGTGTGTGTGGTGTCTATCTACACAGTGTGTGTTCATCTAATACAGGTGTGTTCTATCGAGACAGACAGTGAGATGGATGTTCTATCTAAGACAGGTGGAGTGTGTAGAGTAGTTCGATGATCTAATACAGGATGTGATGTGGCATGGTATCGTAAGTTACTGAGAGAGAGAAATACAGTGTGTGTTTTCTATCTAAGATTAGACAGTGTGTGTTCGAATCTTAAGACACACAGTTGTGTGTTCTATCTAATACAGTGTGTGTTCTATCTGAATACAGTGTGTGTTCTAATCTAATACAGTGTGTGTTCTATCTAACACAGTGTGTGTTCGTACTAATACAGACTGTTGTGTTGTGTTCTATGCGTAATACAGTGTTGGAGAGAGGAGAGAGGAGAAGACGAGAGAGACGAGAGAAGAGAGAGAGATCTGAGAGAGAGAGAGAGAATCTGAGAGAGGAGAAAAGGGAATGTGAAAGTCAGCGTGCGGAACCTTAATTAACACCCAAAAACCCCATTGGCTCCTTGTGTTTCTCTCCTCAACCAAACACAGTGCCCCGTTCCTCTATCGCCTCTTCGGTTCTGAATCATAATCAGTCGATGATCGTGAGATGTTATCTAGCTTATATCTTATACAATCAAGTGGAGACTTTCTTATTTCATCAATATGGGGTGAAGAAATATCTGACTAAATCCCTTTAGAAATGCATATTATGACTGTCTCTCGGTGGCGCTGGGTCGGTACAGCTGGAGCGCTAAGAACAAGCCATGCTAGGGGGAATCTATTTATATCATCTATTTCTTTGCGGCATGTGCCGACATGCAATAGACGGTCCCGTTCTTCCTGTCATCCTATTCCGCACTCACCAATATCGAGTCGCTGGTGTCCCACATTTAAAATAGTACATCAACATCCAGTGTGTGATTATCTTATGATCCGAGAGTACATGTGTGTTTGTGTTCTAGTGCAGGGACAGAACCTGAGTGGATTGCGGTATTCTAAAAGTGCATGAAATGAACTGCAAGGTAGCTGTGCGTATGTGCCCTTTGATTCTACGCCAACTCACAGTGTGTGTGTGTGTCTATTTACCTACACAGCAGAATATGAGCCTAGTCTGATTACACTGTTCTATCTAATACAGTGTGTGTTGTGTTCTATCTAATACAGTGTGTGTGTGTTCTAGCGTTTAGTGACAAGCTACGATAGTTGCTGTCCGCTGAGAGTAGTGCGTAAGAGAGCTGGAATGATGTGTGTGTTCTCACTCTTAACTCTACCCACTAGCGAGTGCGCTTGCTAGTGAACTCGAGTATTGCTGTGAATGTAACACTGCTGTGATGGGGATTGCTCTCTAGGTGTTCGCCCGCAGCGACCGCCCATACAAGAAAGAAAGTCGTGTGGTGAACTTTTCCTCATATTTACTTTTAATCTGCACTTGATAAATATTCTCCAACCACCCCCTTTTTTTGACTACAAATTTTGTAGCCGCACAAACCGCATACTCAATTATTTATTTTGCATAAATAATTAACTAGAGCCAATTGGTAACAGGTATGGGCCTTTAGAGCTCGCGGTGCATGGTTGAGCATCCAGCCCTCTCAGCTGTGGCGCATTTTCTTTATAATAATATGACACTAAACATTGCAGATACAGTGAGATGAGGGAGGAATAACTTCAGAGTCCTTGGTAGTCCTCATTAAATCAAGTTGGAGAAGAAAAGACACTAGTGATTCCAAAGTCTGCTACTCTACATGCGCTTCAGCCTGCTTGCTTTCCAAAACATTTTTTTTTGTTTGTTCGGTGAATCTAGGAGGGAGCAGTGGGAAAGGTGTGTGTAGGTTCTCTAATCCTTAACACCGATGGGTGTCTGTGGAAAATCTTACTAGTTCCAAATGAGGACAGATGTGTGGTAGTCCTTGATTCTGAGGCTAAAAGAATAGATCTCAGGTACGCAGCAATGGACTTGTGTGTTGTCCTAGTCTTAAGACATACCCAAGAGCTAGTGAATCGTAGACACTCTAACGTGAGAATAGCATTATGTGATGTTGTAAACTCTCTCAACAATTCAACAGTCAGAGAGCCTGACCACATGTATTCCATGACAACCAGGTGTGTGTGTTGGTTATAATCTATACAGTGGTGTAGATGTCTGTGACTGACATGTATTCTAATACCAGTGTGTAAAGTAACAGCACACACGTGCGTTCGAACATGTAAAGTGTTCTCGTTACTATTCCAGATCTTACCATTGTGAGCCGCGAGTGTTAATGCCCCACACTGGTGAGTAATCAGTCTCACCTTGTGAATACCAGTTGCTGAGCTCTCCGTTTGTTTAATTTACTATCTAACAATGATCAAGAGTGGTGGCCTCTTGTGTGTTGTGTATACAATAGTCACACTACATTACAGTGTGCTGTCATCCTACATCTTGATGAGCGAGTATGTGCGTAGGTGTTGCAATTTCCATTCTGTTCGCCTATCTGAGAAACATAACAGATCGAATGTGTGTGTGGGCTATTACATTTATGGTATACACATCTATAATAAATAAAGTGTGTGCCCATAGTGTTAATATCCAATAAATACAATGAGAGTAATCTTACTAAAAATCTATCTATCAGACATATAGCAGTGTGAGAGAAGATGCTGCGACCCTACTGCACTTTCGAAGCTATCGAGATATGTGTGTATGTTCTGTGGTGACGTCAATGCGCAGAGACGTAATTGCTAGATAATGCGCCAGCAGTGCCGTCGTTCTTGCTTCTGCGTTGTGCTTCTCTTCAATCACAGGGTGTGTGTGTGCTTCGTGCTGCTTTTTGTCGCGTCTTGATTCTTCTCTGTCTGTCTCGCGTGGTCTTGAATTAGCTGCTAGGATAAACAGAGAGATTAGACAGAGTGTGGTGATCTGTGTAATCTAATTGCCGCTGTGGACTGCTTGTGACTGCTGTGACTGCTGGTGACTGGCTTGACTGCTGTGTGGGTCTCCGATCTAATAGAGTGTGTGTTGTCCTATCTAATAGAATGTGGTCTGTCTTGTGTGGTGTTGTGTGTGGCGTATCCGATAATCTGATATCAGCGAGTGTGTTCACTGTGTGTGTCGATGAGTGCGTGTGTGTGTGTGTGGGCAGTCTCCGACATCTAATATATAAACGAGCTTGTGTCGGTGTGTCGGTGGTTGTGTGTGGTGCCTGTGAAATACAAGTGTGTGTGTGTGTGTTGTCCTATCTAATACAGGTTGGACGCATTTGACAACCGTTTGATCTCTGTGTAGACCAATGCAGGCTCCTGCGTGTTACTGCTTAGCAGGTCCATGACATATATAGCATTGAGTGGTGGAGTTGGATTGATAGTGAGTGTGACTGCCGCGCATGTCTGTCTGCATTCGTGCATCTCCGATCTAATACAGTGTATGTGGGTGTGTGTCCTATCTAATACAGTGTGTGTGTGTTTGTGTCCTATCTAATAATGTGTGTGTGTGTGTGTGTGTGTGTGCGTGTGTGTCCTATCTAATATACATCAAATGCTACTGTACCAGATAGGAAAGTCAATATTCAACAAATCTTGAAGAGTATTCAACATTTCCCTGGGTGTCTGTAAAAACAGTGCATTGAAGAGTTTTCTTTAAACAATTTATTTTCCCCCAATTGCAGGGTGATGTTGACCACAGTGGTATTGTTAGTCAATGTAAATGGGGTAGTGCTTTAAAATGCAAATTGATTCTGGTAAAATCCCTACAGTCAGCGGTTTATAATCCGTCATGAGAAATGTTTTATCTGTAGTCCCAGGGCCGAAGACAATCAACATCAATACAATGTTACAATATAACACATGCACTATTCAAATATTTATATTTAAAAAGGAAAATCTAAATATACAACAATAGGAAATATAATGATCATAGTTCAAATCGAATGTTATTGGTCACGTACACATATTTTGCAGATGTTATCGCAGGGTGCAGCGAAATGCTCATGTTTCTAGTTCCAATATAATGGTGTGTATAGACAGTATATGAATAGAAAAGGTGTGTACAGCAGTAGTTATATAAGTAAATATGTATATGTAAACATTATTAAAGAGACCAGTGTTCAATGACTATGTACATAAGGCAGCAGTCTCTAAGGTGCAGGGTAGAGTACTGGGTGGTAGCCGGCTAGTTACAGTGACTAAGGTTCAGGGCAGGGTACTGGGCAGAGGCTGGCTAGTGGCCGGCTAGTGGTGTTTAACAGTCTAATGGCCTGGAGATAGAAGCTGTTTTTCAGTCTCTCGGTTCCAGCTTTGATGCTCCTGTACTGTCTCCTCCTTCTAGATGGTATCGGGGTGAACAGGATGTGACTCGGGTGGCTGAGGTCCTTGATGATCTTCTAGATGGTAGCGGGGTGAACAGGTCGTGGCTCAGGTGGCTGAGGTCCTTGCTGATCTTCTTGGCCTTCCTGTGACACCGGGTGCTGTAGATGTCCTGGAGGGCAGGCAGTGTGCCCCCGGTAACGCGTTGGGCAGACCGCATCACCCTCTGTAGAGCCCTGCGGTTGTGAACGGTGCGGTTGCCGTACCAGGCGGTGACATAGCTAAACAGGATGCTCTCAATGGTGCATCTGTAAAAGTTTGTGAGGGTCTTAGGGGTCAAAGCTGAATTCCCTCAGCCTCCTGAGGTTGGAGAGACACTGTTGCTCCTTCTTCACCAGACTGTCTGTGTGAACGGACCATTTCAGGATGTCAGTGATGTGTACGCCGAGGAACTTAAAGCTTTTCATCCTCTCCACTGCGGCCTCGTCCATGTGAATGAGGGCGTGCTCTCTCTGCTGTCTCCTGAAGTCAATGATCAGCACCTTAGTTTTGTTGAGGTTGACGGAGAGATTATTTTCCTGGCACCACTCCGCCAGGTCCCTCCTCCCTGCAGGCTTTCTCGTTGTTGTCGGTAATCAGCCTAACCACCGTTGTGTCGTCAGCAAACATAATGATTGAGTTGGAGACCACGCAGTGGGGCCCCCATGTTGAGGATCAGCGTGGCAGAGGTGTTGTTGCCTACCTTCCCTACCTGGGGTCGGCCCGTCAGGAATTCCAAGACCCAGTTGCACAGGGCGGGGTTCACACCCAGGCCCCCGATAATAGTGATGAGCTTGGAGGGCACTATGGTGTTGAACGCTGAGCTGTGGTCAATGTAGAACATTCTTAGATAGGTATTCCTCTTATCCAGATGGGATGGGTCAGTGTGCAGTGCGCTGGCGGTTGCGTCATCCTTGGATCTGTTGCGGCGGTATGCCGGGTCTAGGGTAACAGGTAGGGCGGAGGTGATATGGTCCTTGACTAGTCTCTCAAAGCACTTCATGATGACAGAAGTGAGTGCTAAGGGGCGATAGTCATTTAGTTGAGTTACCTTTACTTTCTTGGTTGCAGAAGTGGGGACAACAGACTGGGATAGGGAGAGTTTAAATGTCTCTCGGTCCTACAGTATGTGATATCACAACAGACTGGGATAGGGAGAGTTTAAATGTCTCTCNCACAACAGACTGGGATAGGGAGAGTTTAAATGTCTCTCGGTCCTACAGTATGTGATATCACAACAGACTGGGATAGGGAGAGTTTAAATGTCTCTTGGTGATATCTTAAGAATCAGTTTTGACGGTTTTCTTTTTGCTACTTTTTCAGGTTTGCCATGAAACTAGCAAAGGTACTGCACTCTCTCACAATGGTTGGCAAKATGTTTTTGGGGTATCTGTACATTCATTTACTACTATTTTTTACTACTTTTACTTTACTACATTCTAAATTAAAATGATGTACTTTTTACTCCATACATTTTCCCTGACTCCCAAAAGTACTCGTTACATATCGAATGTAGAAAAATGGTCCAATTCACCTGCTTATCAAGAGAACATCCCTGATCATCCCTACTGCCTCTGATCTGGCAGACTCACTAAACAGAGAACATCCCTGATCATCCCTACTGCCTCTGGTCTGGCAGACACACTAAACAGAGAACATCCCTGATCATCCCTACTGCCTCTGATCTGGCAGAC
>NW_019942857.1:66203-70003 GCF_002910315.2 Salvelinus sp. IW2-2015 | reverse complement strand
CTCGAAGTAGAAAAATGGTCCAATGCTCACGCTGCCTATCAAGAGAACATCCCTGAGATCCCTACTGCCTCTGATCTGAGACTAACGAGAACTCCGTCCTCAAGCCTCGATTCGGAGGCATAAACAAGAACCATTCCCTGTATCATCCCTACTGCCTCTGTCGCGAGGGAGGCACACTAAACGAGAACATCCCTGGTCACCCTACTGCCTGATCTGGAGACTCACACTAAACAGAGAAACTCTGGTTCCATCCTCTACTGCCTTGATCTGGGCAGCCTCACCTAAACAGAGAACATCCCTTCGTGCATCCCTACTCCTCTGATCTGAGGCACTACACTAAACAGAGAACATCCCCTGGATCATCCCCTACTTGCTTGATCTGGAGGACTCACCTAAACGAGAAACATCCCTTGGGTCCTCTCCTACTGCCTCTGATCTTGAGACTCACTAACACAGGAGAACATCCCTGGTATCCCCTACTGCCTCTGATTCTGGAGACCACTAAACAGAGAACATCCCCTGGTCATTCCCTAACTGCCCGTGATCGGCACGACTCACGAAACAGAGAACATCCCTGCTCATCCCTACTCGCCTGCTGATCGTGGCAGACACACTAAAGAACAGAGACATCCTGATCATCCCTACTGCCTCTGATCTGGCAGACTCACTAAACAGAGAACATCCCTGGTCATCCCTACTGCCTCTGGTCTGGCAGACTCACTAAACAGAGAACATCCCTGGTCATCCCTACTGCCTCTGGTCTGGCAGACACACTAAACAGAGAACATCCCTGATCATCCCTACTGCCTCTGGTCTGGCAGACTCACTAAACACAAATGCTTCGTTTGTAAATAATTTCTGAGTGGCTATCCTTAAATAAATAAAAAACTAGAAAATGGTGTCGTGTGGTTTGCTTAATAGAAAGACTGTGATACTGAAGTATATTTAAAACCAAATCATTTTTACTCTAGTAGTATTTTACTGGGTGACTTTCACTTTTACATGAGTCATTTTCTATTAAGGTATCTTTAGTTTTACCCAATTGACAAGTGGGTACTTTTTCCACCACTGCTTGTGAACAGATTGTGACACGGTATGAGAGATGGGACACATTCATTGAGTACATGTACAGCTTAGAAGCATCTGTTGACATTTGGTTTCTGATACATTTACCAGGTTGCGTTTGACTGTTCCATAAAAAAAAATGTATTTGTTTTTTGAAGGACAGGTCAGAGTGAATAATTATGCTTGAGTACCACCTCGACCCTCTGTCCCTTTGACAGTTTCCTCAGGCTGATGGGTCTCACTGTTCCTGATAGAGAAATACATGCAGACATTTCTTTTTAAAGTTCAATGTTAGACATGACTAGTCCAACAAGTCAGCTATTGTGTTTATTGCTGCTGTAAGTTTACGGGTAGACTGTTGCTTTGTCTTGGCACGGATGTAGAAGACTGTGTCATTTGCACACATCTGCATTTTGATCTGGGGCCATACAGAGGGCAGGTCATTTATGTATATACTTAATAAAAGTGGGCCCAAAATGGATCCTTGAGGGACCCCGATAGAGCAGTCCGAGGATGTTGACAGTTTGATGTTGGTGCATTGTGGTTCACTGTGTCAAACGCTTTCTTTGAATCCTGGAAAACAGCTCCCACAACTCCACCTTCGTCAAGTTTATGTCTTGAAAACAAACTGCATTGGATGGAAAGGAAAAAGACCTGAGTTTAGGTGGGCTATTAGTTGGTTGGCCACCAACTTTTCTGCCACCTTGGATATGATTGGGACCACTGATTACCTATAGGATAAATGAAGCATGAGATAAGGTCTGATTGCCAAATGGCACCCTATTCCCTATAATAGTGCACTACTTTTGACCAGGGCCCTTAGAGCTCTTCTCAAAAGTAGTACACTATATAGGGAATAGGGTGCCATTTGAGATGCATTCAGGGTCTGATTGCCAGTTGGTTGGCATGATTAATGTTTCCATCACCTCCACTAATATGATCCGTGTCCACTCAGGAACCCATGTCCATTCTGGTTCATATCTGTCAAGCCTAGTTAACTTGTTTATTGCTAGATTAACATCTTTATAGCACAGCTCTGCAAGATGCACATATGATGTAGAGCAATTTAGTCTGAATGAGGAAGTAAACAGTGGAGCTTTATAGGTAGTCTGAATGAGGAAGTAAACAGTGGAAAGCTTTATAGGTAGTCTGAATGAGGAAGAAGTAAACGTGGCAATGTGCTTGTATAAGAGAGCCAGGAGTTGTTCCTGACCCAAAAAACAAGGGGGGTGGAAGAATGAGACTGAATCAGAATGGACGAAGCAGAATGAGGACTGAAGAGACTGAATCTGAATGAGACTGAATGAGACTGCAATCTGAATGTGACTGAAATCAGAAATGAATGATAGGCTGCATTTACACAGGCAGGCCCAATTCTCCCACTGAATTGGTAGTTTGACCATTCACATCAGCTCGTTGTCAGCAATAAGCCGGCTTTTTTAGAGCGAAATGCGGAGTGGTCACAAGACCAATAACGAAACAAAGAAGATCAGAAATTGGATAGCCGGTCTAAACGCAGCCATGTAGGCCTTACTGTAGGCCTTGATATCTAAAATTACTGTCATTCACATTGTGGCCGATTCTTACTGTGTGGCTTTTTGGGCTGGGACATACAGTGTACAGCTTGAACATACATATGATACCATGCTTATGGTTATGTCACCGCTGTCCAGGTGGCTGTGGGGTAAAGGATCCGCCGGCTATGAGTTGCTTACAATGGCCACTCGGTCTGTGGATATGTTTATGGAAATGTGGAACATATTAAAAACCGCAAGAGTCGCACAACTCCGGAAAGCCTTAGTTTGTGATTGGCTCATGTTATCCACAACCACACTTACATGGGTGTTAAAACGGAGGCCCTCTATTACAGAGCCAGGAGCAAAGCCATGTATCTAACCAGAAAACCATGCCTTTTCAGTCAGACTTACAAGACCGAGCAAGCCATGATCTAAACCAGAAACCATGCCTTTTCCATTTCTACTTCTACAGAGAGAGCAAGCCATGGATCTAACCAGAAACCATGTTTTCCATTTCAACTTTACAGAGCAGAGCAAGCCATGGATCCTAACCAGAAACCATGCTTTTTCCATTTCTACTTTACAGAAGCCAGAGCAAGCCATGGATCTAACCAGAAACCATGCTTTTTCCATTTCTGACCTTTACCAGAGCAGGAGCAAGCCATGGATCATAACCAGACAACCATTCTTTCCATTTTACTTTACAGAGCAGAGCAAGCCATGCGATCTCAAACCAGAAAACATGCTTTTCCATTTCTACTTCAGAACAAAGCACGCGAGAGAGAGCAAGCATGGATCAACCAGAAACATGCCAGCTTTTCCATTTCTTACTTTACAGAGCAGAGCAAGCCTGGATTAACAGAAACCATGCTGTTTCCATTTCTACATTTACAGAGCAGAGCAACGCAGGGATGCATAACCAGAAAACACATGCTTTTCCATTTTCACTTTACAGAGCAGAGCACAGCATGGATCAACCAGAAACCAGCTTTTCCATTCTACTTTACAGAGCCGAGCAAGCCGATATAACCGACATGCTTCATCTACAGCAGAACCATGATCTAACTGCTTTCCATTATCTACTTTTACACAGCAGAGCAAGCCATGGATCTTAACCAGAAACCATGCTTTCCACTTTCTATTTACAGAGCAGAGCAAGCCATGGATGCTAACCAGAAACCCATGCTTTTCCATTTCTACTACAGAGCAGACGCAAAG